>NC_133970.1:19045205-19281535 GCF_031877795.1 Strix aluco
CCTTGATTCTAGGGTTGAAAGGCTCCTGTTTCTGCTCCAAAGGCTCCGTTTCAGGGAACAAACACTCACTTGGAGGTGCCACAGTTGCATTTGTAGAGTCCAAAGCTTTGATGCTAGGCTTGAAAGCTTCCTCTTTATACAACAAACCCTCAGTTTCAGGTAACAAACCCTCCTTTTTATGCTCCAAACCCTCATTTGGAGTGTACAAACCACATCTATAGGGCCCAAGGACTCATTACTGGGTACAAACACTCATTTGTAGGCACCAAATCTTCATTTTTAGAATACAAAGACCTCATTCTAGGGCTGAAAGCGTCCTCCTCCTGCTACAAACCCTGAGCTTTCGGGCAAAAATCCTCTTTATAGGCTACAACCCCCAATTTTAAGGCCCGAGGTGTTTATTTTAAGCACACAAAGCTTTGAATCTAGGGCTGAAAGCATCCTTTTCATGCCTCAAACGCCCAGTTTTAGAGTCCAAACCCTCCTTGTTATGCTCCAAAAGCTCAGTTTTGGGGTACAAACCACATCTTTATGGCAAATATCCTCATTATTGGGTTCAAACCGTCCTTTCTAGGCCCCAAAGCTGCATTTTTCGAATACAAAGCCTTGATTCTAGGGTTGAAAGGCTCCTGTTTCTGCTCCAAAGGCTCCGTTTCAGGGAACAAACACTCACTTGGAGGTGCCACAGTTGCATTTGTAGAGTCCAAAGCTTTGATGCTAGGCTTGAAAGCTTCCTCTTTATACAACAAACCCTCAGTTTCAGGTAACAAACCCTCCTTTTTATGCTCCAAACCCTCATTTGGAGTGTACAAACCACATCTATAGGGCCCAAGGACTAATTACTGGGTACAAACACTCATTTGTAGGCACCAAATCTTCATTTTTAGAATACAAAGACCTCATTCTAGGGCTGAAAGCGTCCTCCTTACGCGACAAACCCTGAGCTTTCGGGCAAAAATCCTCTTTATAGGCTACAACCCCCAATTTTAAGGCCCGAGGTGTTTATTTTAAGCACACAAAGCTTTGAATCTAGGGCTGAAAGCATCCTTTTCATGCCTCAAACGCCCAGTTTTAGAGTCCAAACCCTCCTTGTTATGCTCCAAACGCTCACTTTAGGCGTACAAACCACATCTTTATGTCAAATATCCTCATTATTGGCTTCAAACCGTCCTTTCTAGGCCCCAGAGCTGCATTTTTCGAATACAAAGCCTTGATTCTAGGGTTGAAAGGCTCCTGTTTCTGCTCCAAAGGCTCCGTTTCAGGGAACAAACACTCACTTGGAGGTGCCACAGTTGCATTTGTAGAGTCCAAAGCTTTGATGCTAGGCTTGAAAGCCTCCTGTTTATGCAGCAAACCCTCAGTTTCGGGGTACAAACCCTCCTTTTTATGCTCCAAACCCTCATTTGGAGTGTACAAACCACATCTATAGGGCCCAAGGACTCGTTACTGGGTACAAGCACTCATTCTGAGGGGCCAAATCTTGATTTTTAGAATACAAAGTCTGTGGTGGTGCAATTCTTACCCCTCCCCGCCCGTCCTTGTTGGGCTGCTTGGTGCTACGTGTGATTCCACCCACATCCCCCGAGCTATACACCAATCTGTGGAGATAAGGACTGATAGCATTAAGGAGCCTGGCTCCTGCCCCCTGCCGATTGCTCGGAAACGGTTAAAATGGCCCATCATCTCCTAAGGGCCTGGCACACCTGTGCCTGGGATGTGGTCAAATGGGAACAATAACAGACTTGCACATTCATGAAGTTCTTGCGCAACTGCTGGAAGGCACCAGATGGTATCTGACAAAAGTCAGTTATCTTGGACCCTATAAGCTGCGACCACAAGGGAGACCCTTTGAGCTCTCCTGGATCGCAGCGGGCCTGTGACCAGCACCTCCCCTGAGCTGGGACGCCTCTCGCGTGCCAAAACCCTTAAGGTGTCGCCTGCTGCCAGAGCTGACGGAAGGCCAGGGCGAAGTCCACCCGCTCGAGTCTCAATTATCGCCCGTTGAGGAATGCCAAGGCATTGGGAGCATTTACTCTAAACTCGAGAGGGAAATTTTCCTTTGAGCTAGCTTCTCTTTCACCCGTTCTTGCTCTGTTTATTGGTGTGTGGGTACGTACTTCATTCTACTGGACCCAGATACTTTTGTTTCTGTGTGTGTGCTTGGACGTTTTGTGTATGCGCATGTATATATTAAGGTACCGTTAAGTAAGTTAGTGTGACTCTTGTCATTTTAGAATCTGTGAATAAGTCGCTTTCCTTTCTTTCAGCGTTTCTGAATTATTTTGTAATAAAAATAAATTGCTGTTACTTATTAATAAATCTAGATTTCTTACTAAATCATTACCGTGTCAATATTTTCATCCGCGACAAAGACCTCGTTCTAGGGCTGAAAGCGTCCTCCTTACGCGACAAACGATGATCTTGAGGGCAAAAATCCTCTTTATAGGGTGCAACCCCCAATTTTAAGGCCCGAGGCTTCATTTTAAGCACACAAAGCTTTGAATCTAGGGGAGAAAGCATCCTTTTCATGCCTCAAACGCCCAGTTTTAGAGTCCAAACCCTCCTTGTTATGCTCCAAACGCTCACTTTAGGCGTACAAACCACATCTTTATGGCAAATATCTTCATTATTGGCTTCAAACCCTCCTTTCTAGGCCCCAGAGCTGCATTTTTCGAATACAAAGCCTTGATTCTAGGGTTGAAAGGCTCCTGTTTCTGCTCCAAAGGCTCCGTTTCAGGGAACAAACACTCACTTGGAGGTGCCACAGTTGCATTTGTAGAGTCCAAAGCTTTGATGCTAGGCTTGAAAGCCTCCTGTTTATGCAGCAAACCCTCAGTTTCAGGGTACAAACCCTCCTTTTTATGCTCCAAACCCTCATTTGGAGTGTACAAACCACATCTATAGGGCCCAAGGACTCATTACTGGGTACAAACACTCATTTGTAGGCACCAAATCTTCATTTTTAGAATACAAAGACCTCATTCTAGGGCTGAAAGCGTCCTCCTCCTGCTACAAACCCTGAGCTTTCGGGCAAAAATCCTCTTTATAGGCTACAACCCCCAATTTTAAGGCCCAAGGTGTTTATTTTAAGCACACAAAGCTTTGAATCTAGGGCTGAAAGCATACTTTTCATGACTCAAACGCCCAGTTTTAGAGTCCAAACCCTCCTTGTTATGCTCCAAACGCTCACTTTAGGCGTACAAACCACATCTTTATGGCAAATATCCTCATTATTGGCTTCAAACCGTCCTTTCTAGGCCCCAAAGCTGCATTTTTCGAATACAAAGCCTTGATTCTAGGGTTGAAAGGCTCCTGTTTCTGCTCCAAAGGCTCCGTTTCAGGGAACAAACACTCACTTGGAGGTGCCACAGCTGCATTTGTAGAGTCCAAAGCTTTGATGCTAGGCTTGAAAGCTTCCTCTTTATACAACAAACCCTCAGTTTCAGGTAACAAACCCTCCTTTTTATGCTCCAAACCCTCATTTGGAGTGTACAAACCACATCTATAGGGCCCAAGGACTCGTTACTGGGTACAAGCACTCATTCTGAGGGGCCAAATCTTGATTTTTAGAATACAAAGTCTGTGGTGGTGCAATTCTTACCCCTCCCCGCCCGTCCTTGTTGGGCTGCTTGGTGCTACGTGTGATTCCACCCACATCCCCCGAGCTATACACCAATCTGTGGAGATAAGGACTGATAGCATTAAGGAGCCTGGCTCCTGCCCCCTGCCGATTGCTCGGAAACGGTTAAAATGGCCCATCATCTCCTAAGGGCCTGGCACACCTGTGCCTGGGATGTGGTCAAATGGGAACAATAACAGACTTGCACATTCATGAAGTTCTTGCGCAACTGCTGGAAGGCACCAGATGGTATCTAACAAAAGTCAGTTATCTTGGACCCTATAAGCTGCGACCACAAGGGAGACCCTTTGAGCTCTCCTGGATCGCAGCGGGCCTGTGACCAGCACCTCCCCTGAGCTGGGACGCCTCTCGCGTACCAAAACCCTTAAGGTGTCGTCTGCTGCCAGAGCTGACGGAAGGCCAGGGCGAAGTCCACCCGCTCGAGTCTCAATTATCGCCCGTTGAGGAATGCCAAGGCATTGGGAGCATTTACTCTAAACTCGAGAGGGAAATTTTCCTTTGAGCTAGCTTCTCTTTCACCCGTTCTTGCTCTGTTTATTGGTGTGTGGGTACGTACTTCATTCTACTGGACCCAGATACTTTTGTTTCTGTGTGTGTGCTTGGACGTTTTGTGTATGCGCATGTATATATGTATATATTAAGGTACCGTTAAGTAAGTTAGTGTGACTCTTGTCATTTTAGAATCTGTGAATAAGTCGCTTTCCTTTCTTTCAGCATTTCTGAATTATTTTGTAATAAAAATAAATTGCTGTTACTTATTAATAAATCTAGATTTCTTACTAAATCATTACCGTGTCAATACTTTCATCCGCGACAAAGACCTCGTTCTAGGGCTGAAAGCGTCCTCCTTACGCGACAAACGATGATCTTGAGGGCAAAAATCCTCATTTATAGGGTGCAACCCCCAATTTTAAGGCCCGAGGCTTCATTTTAAGCACACAAAGCTTGGAATCTAGGGGAGAAAGCATCCTTTTCATGCCTCAAACGCCCAGTTTTAGAGTCCAAACCCTCCTTGTTATGCTCCAAACGCTCACTTTAGGCGTACAAACCACATCTTTATGGCAAATATCCTCATTATTGGCTTCAAACCGTCCTTTCTAGGCCCCAAAGCTGCATTTTTCGAATACAAAGCCTTGATTCTAGGGTTGAAAGGCTCCTGTTTCTGCTCCAAAGGCTCCGTTTCAGGGAACAAACACTCACTTGGAGGTGCCACAGTTGCATTTGTAGAGTCCAAAGCTTTGATGCTAGGCTTGAAAGCCTCCTGTTTATGCAGCAAACCCTCAGTTTCAGGGTACAAACCCTCCTTTTTATGCTCCAAACCCTCATTTGGAGTGTACAAACCACATCTATAGGGCCCAAGGACTCATTACTGGGTACAAACACTCATTTGTAGGCACCAAATCTTCATTTTTAGAATACAAAGACCTCATTCTAGGGCTGAAAGCGTCCTCCTCCTGCTACAAACCCTGAGCTTTCGGGCAAAAATCCTCTTTATAGGCTACAACCCCCAATTTTAAGGCCCAAGGTGTTTATTTTAAGCACACAAAGCTTTGAATCTAGGGCTGAAAGCATACTTTTCATGACTCAAACGCCCAGTTTTAGAGTCCAAACCCTCCTTGTTATGCTCCAAACGCTCACTTTAGGCGTACAAACCACATCTTTATGGCAAATATCCTCATTATTGGCTTCAAACCCTCCTTTCTAGGCCCCAGAGCTGCATTTTTTGAATACAAAGCCTTGATTCTAGGGTTGAAAGGCTCCTGTTTCTGCTCCAAAGGCTCCGTTTCAGGGAACAAACACTCACTTGGAGGTGCCACAGTTGCATTTGTAGAGTCCAAAGCTTTGATGCTAGGCTTGAAAGCTTCCTCTTTATACAACAAACCCTCAGTTTCAGGTAACAAACCCTCCTTTTTATGCTCCAAACCCTCATTTGGAGTGTACAAACCACATCTATAGGGCCCAAGGACTCGTTACTGGGTACAAGCACTCATTCTGAGGGGCCAAATCTTGATTTTTAGAATACAAAGTCTGTGGTGGTGCAATTCTTACCCCTCCCCGCCCGTCCTTGTTGGGCTGCTTGGTGCTACGTGTGATTCCACCCACATCCCCCGAGCTATACACCAATCTGTGGAGATAAGGACTGATAGCATTAAGGAGCCTGGCTCCTGCCCCCTGCCGATTGCTCGGAAACGGTTAAAATGGCCCATCATCTCCTAAGGGCCTGGCACACCTGTGCCTGGGATGTGGTCAAATGGGAACAATAACAGACTTGCACATTCATGAAGTTCTTGCGCAACTGCTGGAAGGCACCAGATGGTATCTAACAAAAGTCAGTTATCTTGGACCCTATAAGCTGCGACCACAAGGGAGACCCTTTGAGCTCTCCTGGATCGCAGCGGGCCTGTGACCAGCACCTCCCCTGAGCTGGGACGCCTCTCGCGTACCAAAACCCTTAAGGTGTCGCCTGCTGCCAGAGCTGACGGAAGGCCAGGGCGAAGTCCACCCGCTCGAGTCTCAATTATCGCCCGTTGAGGAATGCCAAGGCATTGGGAGCATTTACTCTAAACTCGAGAGGGAAATTTTCCTTTGAGCTAGCTTCTCTTTCACCCGTTCTTGCTCTGTTTATTGGTGTGTGGGTACGTACTTCATTCTACTGGACCCAGATACTTTTGTTTCTGTGTGTGTGCTTGGACGTTTTGTGTATGCGCATGTATATATGTATATATGTATATATTAAGGTACCTTTAAGTAAGTTAGTGTGACTCTTGTCATTTTAGAATCTGTGAATAAGTCGCTTTCCTTTCTTTCAGCATTTCTGAATTATTTTGTAATAAAAATAAATTGCTGTTACTTATTAATAAATCTAGATTTCTTACTAAATCATTACCGTGTCAATACTTTCATCCGCGACAAAGACCTCGTTCTAGGGCTGAAAGCGTCCTCCTTACGCGACAAACGATGATCTTGAGGGCAAAAATCCTCATTTATAGGGTGCAACCCCCAATTTTAAGGCCCGAGGCTTCATTTTAAGCACACAAAGCTTGGAATCTAGGGGAGAAAGCATCCTTTTCATGCCTCAAACGCCCAGTTTTAGAGTCCAAACCCTCCTTGTTATGCTCCAAACGCTCACTTTAGGCGTACAAACCACATCTTTATGGCAAATATCCTCATTATTGGCTTCAAACCGTCCTTTCTAGGCCCCAAAGCTGCATTTTTCGAATACAAAGCCTTGATTCTAGGGTTGAAAGGCTCCTGTTTCTGCTCCAAAGGCTCCGTTTCAGGGAACAAACACTCACTTGGAGGTGCCACAGCTGCATTTGTAGAGTCCAAAGCTTTGATGCTAGGCTTGAAAGCTTCCTCTTTATACAACAAACCCTCAGTTTCAGGTAACAAACCCTCCTTTTTATGCTCCAAACCCTCATTTGGAGTGTACAAACCACATCTATAGGGCCCAAGGACTCGTTACTGGGTACAAGCACTCATTCTGAGGGGCCAAATCTTGATTTTTAGAATACAAAGTCTGTGGTGGTGCAATTCTTACCCCTCCCCGCCCGTCCTTGTTGGGCTGCTTGGTGCTACGTGTGATTCCACCCACATCCCCCGAGCTATACACCAATCTGTGGAGATAAGGACTGATAGCATTAAGGAGCCTGGCTCCTGCCCCCTGCCGATTGCTCGGAAACGGTTAAAATGGCCCATCATCTCCTAAGGGCCTGGCACACCTGTGCCTGGGATGTGGTCAAATGGGAACAATAACAGACTTGCACATTCATGAAGTTCTTGCGCAACTGCTGGAAGGCACCAGATGGTATCTGACAAAAGTCAGTTATCTTGGACCCTATAAGCTGCGACCACAAGGGAGACCCTTTGAGCTCTCCTGGATCGCAGCGGGCCTGTGACCAGCACCTCCCCTGAGCTGGGACGCCTCTCGCGTGCCAAAACCCTTAAGGTGTCGCCTGCTGCCAGAGCTGACGGAAGGCCAGGGCGAAGTCCACCCGCTCGAGTCTCAATTATCGCCCGTTGAGGAATGCCAAGGCATTGGGAGCATTTACTCTAAACTCGAGAGGGAAATTTTCCTTTGAGCTAGCTTCTCTTTCACCCGTTCTTGCTCTGTTTATTGGTGTGTGGGTACGTACTTCATTCTACTGGACCCAGATACTTTTGTTTCTGTGTGTGTGCTTGGACGTTTTGTGTATGCGCATGTATATATGTATATATTAAGGTACCGTTAAGTAAGTTAGTGTGACTCTTGTCATTTTAGAATCTGTGAATAAGTCGCTTTCCTTTCTTTCAGCATTTCTGAATTATTTTGTAATAAAAATAAATTGCTGTTACTTATTAATAAATCTAGATTTCTTACTAAATCATTACCGTGTCAATACTTTCATCCGCGACAAAGACCTCGTTCTAGGGCTGAAAGCGTCCTCCTTACGCGACAAACGATGATCTTGAGGGCAAAAATCCTCATTTATAGGGTGCAACCCCCAATTTTAAGGCCCGAGGCTTCATTTTAAGCACACAAAGCTTTGAATCTAGGGGAGAAAGCATCCTTTTCATGACTCAAACGCCCAGTTTTAGAGTCCAAACCCTCCTTGTTATGCTCCAAAAGCTCAGTTTTGGGGTACAGACCACATCTTTATGGAAAATATCCTCATTATTGGCTTCAAATCCTCCTTTCTAGGCCCCAGAGCTGCATTTTTTGAATACAAAGCCTTGATTCTAGGGTTGAAAGGCTCCTGTTTCTGCTCCAAAGGCTCCGTTTCAGGGAACAAACACTCACTTGGAGGTGCCACAGTTGCATTTGTAGAGTCCAAAGCTTTGATGCTAGGCTTGAAAGCCTCCTGTTTATGCAGCAAACCCTCAGTTTCAGGGTACAAACCCTCCTTTTTATGCTCCAAACCCTCATTTGGAGTGTACAAACCACATCTATAGGGCCCAAGGACTCATTACTGGGTACAAACACTCATTTGTAGGCACCAAATCTTCATTTTTAGAATACAAAGACCTCATTCTAGGGCTGAAAGCGTCCTCCTCCTGCTACAAACCCTGAGCTTTCGGGCAAAAATCCTCTTTATAGGCTACAACCCCCAATTTTAAGGCCCGAGGTGTTTATTTTAAGCACACAAAGCTTTGAATCTAGGGCTGAAAGCATCCTTTTCATGCCTCAAACGCCCAGTTTTAGAGTCCAAACCCTCCTTGTTATGCTCCAAACGCTCACTTTAGGCGTACAAACCACATCTTTATGGCAAATATCCTCATTATTGGCTTCAAACCGTCCTTTCTAGGCCCCAGAGCTGCATTTTTCGAATACAAAGCCTTGATTCTAGGGTTGAAAGGCTCCTGTTTCTGCTCCAAAGGCTCCGTTTCAGGGAACAAACACTCACTTGGAGGTGCCACAGCTGCATTTGTAGAGTCCAAAGCTTTGATGCTAGGCTTGAAAGCTTCCTCTTTATACAACAAACCCTCAGTTTCAGGTAACAAACCCTCCTTTTTATGCTCCAAACCCTCATTTGGAGTGTACAAACCACATCTATAGGGCCCAAGGACTCGTTACTGGGTACAAGCACTCATTCTGAGGGGCCAAATCTTGATTTTTAGAATACAAAGTCTGTGGTGGTGCAATTCTTACCCCTCCCCGCCCGTCCTTGTTGGGCTGCTTGGTGCTACGTGTGATTCCACCCACATCCCCCGAGCTATACACCAATCTGTGGAGATAAGGACTGATAGCATTAAGGAGCCTGGCTCCTGCCCCCTGCCGATTGCTCGGAAACGGTTAAAATGGCCCATCATCTCCTAAGGGCCTGGCACACCTGTGCCTGGGATGTGGTCAAATGGGAACAATAACAGACTTGCACATTCATGAAGTTCTTGCGCAACTGCTGGAAGGCACCAGATGGTATCTGACAAAAGTCAGTTATCTTGGACCCTATAAGCTGCGACCACAAGGGAGACCCTTTGAGCTCTCCTGGATCGCAGCGGGCCTGTGACCAGCACCTCCCCTGAGCTGGGACGCCTCTCGCGTGCCAAAACCCTTAAGGTGTCGCCTGCTGCCAGAGCTGACGGAAGGCCAGGGCGAAGTCCACCCGCTCGAGTCTCAATTATCGCCCGTTGAGGAATGCCAAGGCATTGGGAGCATTTACTCTAAACTCGAGAGGGAAATTTTCCTTTGAGCTAGCTTCTCTTTCACCCGTTCTTGCTCTGTTTATTGGTGTGTGGGTACGTACTTCATTCTACTGGACCCAGATACTTTTGTTTCTGTGTGTGTGCTTGGACGTTTTGTGTATGCGCATGTATATATGTATATATTAAGGTACCGTTAAGTAAGTTAGTGTGACTCTTGTCATTTTAGAATCTGTGAATAAGTCGCTTTCCTTTCTTTCAGCATTTCTGAATTATTTTGTAATAAAAATAAATTGCTGTTACTTATTAATAAATCTAGATTTCTTACTAAATCATTACCGTGTCAATACTTTCATCCGCGACAAAGACCTCGTTCTAGGGCTGAAAGCGTCCTCCTTACGCGACAAACGATGATCTTGAGGGCAAAAATCCTCATTTATAGGGTGCAACCCCCAATTTTAAGGCCCGAGGCTTCATTTTAAGCACACAAAGCTTTGAATCTAGGGGAGAAAGCATCCTTTTCATGCCTCAAACGCCCAGTTTTAGAGTCCAAACCCTCCTTGTTATGCTCCAAACGCTCACTTTAGGCGTACAAACCACATCTTTATGGCAAATATCCTCATTATTGGCTTCAAACCCTCCTTTCTAGGCCCCAGAGCTGCATTTTTCGAATACAAAGCCTTGATTCTAGGGTTGAAAGGCTCCTGTTTCTGCTCCAAAGGCTCCGTTTCAGGGAACAAACACTCACTTGGAGGTGCCACAGTTGCATTTGTAGAGTCCAAAGCTTTGATGCTAGGCTTGAAAGCCTCCTGTTTATGCAGCAAACCCTCAGTTTCAGGGTACAAACCCTCCTTTTTATGCTCCAAACCCTCATTTGGAGTGTACAAACCACATCTATAGGGCCCAAGGACTCATTACTGGGTACAAACACTCATTTGTAGGCACCAAATCTTCATTTTTAGAATACAAAGACCTCATTCTAGCGCTGAAAGCGTCCTCCTCCTGCTACAAACCCTGAGCTTTCGGGCAAAAATCCTCATTTATAGGGTGCAACCCCCAATTTTAAGGCCCGAGGCTTCATTTTAAGCACACAAAGCTTTGAATCTAGGGGAGAAAGCATCCTTTTCATGACTCAAACGCCCAGTTTTAGAGTCCAAACCCTCCTTGTTATGCTCCAAACGCTCACTTTAGGTGTACAAACCACATCTTTATGGCAAATATCCTCATTATTGGGTTCAAACCGTCCTTTCTAGGCCCCAAAGCTGCATTTTTCGAATACAAAGCCTTGATTCTAGGGTTGAAAGGCTCCTGTTTCTGCTCCAAAGGCTCCGTTTCAGGGAACAAACACTCACTTGGAGGTGCCACAGTTGCATTTGTAGAGTCCAAAGCTTTGATGCTAGGCTTGAAAGCTTCCTCTTTATACAACAAACCCTCAGTTTCAGGTAACAAACCCTCCTTTTTATGCTCCAAACCCTCATTTGGAGTGTACAAACCACATCTATAGGGCCCAAGGACTCGTTACTGGGTACAAGCACTCATTCTGAGGGGCCAAATCTTGATTTTTAGAATACAAAGTCTGTGGTGGTGCAATTCTTACCCCTCCCCGCCCGTCCTTGTTGGGCTGCTTGGTGCTACGTGTGATTCCACCCACATCCCCCGAGCTATACACCAATCTGTGGAGATAAGGACTGATAGCATTAAGGAGCCTGGCTCCTGCCCCCTGCCGATTGCTCGGAAACGGTTAAAATGGCCCATCATCTCCTAAGGGCCTGGCACACCTGTGCCTGGGATGTGGTCAAATGGGAACAATAACAGACTTGCACATTCATGAAGTTCTTGCGCAACTGCTGGAAGGCACCAGATGGTATCTGACAAAAGTCAGTTATCTTGGACCCTATAAGCTGCGACCACAAGGGAGACCCTTTGAGCTCTCCTGGATCGCAGCGGGCCTGTGACCAGCACCTCCCCTGAGCTGGGACGCCTCTCGCGTGCCAAAACCCTTAAGGTGTCGCCTGCTGCCAGAGCTGACGGAAGGCCAGGGCGAAGTCCACCCGCTCGAGTCTCAATTATCGCCCGTTGAGGAATGCCAAGGCATTGGGAGCATTTACTCTAAACTCGAGAGGGAAATTTTCCTTTGAGCTAGCTTCTCTTTCACCCGTTCTTGCTCTGTTTATTGGTGTGTGGGTACGTACTTCATTCTACTGGACCCAGATACTTTTGTTTCTGTGTGTGTGCTTGGACGTTTTGTGTATGCGCATGTATATATGTATATATGTATATATTAAGGTACCGTTAAGTAAGTTAGTGTGACTCTTGTCATTTTAGAATCTGTGAATAAGTCGCTTTCCTTTCTTTCAGCATTTCTGAATTATTTTGTAATAAAAATAAATTGCTGTTACTTATTAATAAATCTAGATTTCTTACTAAATCATTACCGTGTCAATACTTTCATCCGCGACAAAGACCTCGTTCTAGGGCTGAAAGCGTCCTCCTTACGCGACAAACGATGATCTTGAGGGCAAAAATCCTCATTTATAGGGTGCAACCCCCAATTTTAAGGCCCGAGGCTTCATTTTAAGCACACAAAGCTTTGAATCTAGGGGAGAAAGCATCCTTTTCATGCCTCAAACGCCCAGTTTTAGAGTCCAAACCCTCCTTGTTATGCTCCAAACGCTCACTTTAGGCGTACAAACCACATCTTTATGGCAAATATCCTCATTATTGGCTTCAAACCCTCCTTTCTAGGCCCCAGAGCTGCATTTTTCGAATACAAAGCCTTGATTCTAGGGTTGAAAGGCTCCTGTTTCTGCTCCAAAGGCTCCGTTTCAGGGAACAAACACTCACTTGGAGGTGCCACAGTTGCATTTGTAGAGTCCAAAGCTTTGATGCTAGGCTTGAAAGCCTCCTGTTTATGCAGCAAACCCTCAGTTTCAGGGTACAAACCCTCCTTTTTATGCTCCAAACCCTCATTTGGAGTGTACAAACCACATCTATAGGGCCCAAGGACTCATTACTGGGTACAAACACTCATTTGTAGGCACCAAATCTTCATTTTTAGAATACAAAGACCTCATTCTAGGGCTGAAAGCATCCTCCTCCTGCTACAAACCCTGAGCTTTCGGGCAAAAATCCTCTTTATAGGCTACAACCCCCAATTTTAAGGCCCGAGGTGTTTATTTTAAGCACACAAAGCTTTGAATCTAGGGGAGAAAGCATCCTTTTCATGCCTCAAACGCCCAGTTTTAGAGTCCAAACCCTCCTTGTTATGCTCCAAACGCTCACTTTAGGCGTACAAACCACATCTTTATGGCAAATATCCTCATTATTGGCTTCAAACCGTCCTTTCTAGGCCCCAGAGCTGCATTTTTCGAATACAAAGCCTTGATTCTAGGGTTGAAAGGCTCCTGTTTCTGCTCCAAAGGCTCCGTTTCAGGGAACAAACACTCACTTGGAGGTGCCACAGCTGCATTTGTAGAGTCCAAAGCTTTGATGCTAGGCTTGAAAGCTTCCTCTTTATACAACAAACCCTCAGTTTCAGGTAACAAACCCTCCTTTTTATGCTCCAAACCCTCATTTGGAGTGTACAAACCACATCTATAGGGCCCAAGGACTCGTTACTGGGTACAAGCACTCATTCTGAGGGGCCAAATCTTGATTTTTAGAATACAAAGTCTGTGGTGGTGCAATTCTTACCCCTCCCCGCCCGTCCTTGTTGGGCTGCTTGGTGCTACGTGTGATTCCACCCACATCCCCCGAGCTATACACCAATCTGTGGAGATAAGGACTGATAGCATTAAGGAGCCTGGCTCCTGCCCCCTGCCGATTGCTCGGAAACGGTTAAAATGGCCCATCATCTCCTAAGGGCCTGGCACACCTGTGCCTGGGATGTGGTCAAATGGGAACAATAACAGACTTGCACATTCATGAAGTTCTTGCGCAACTGCTGGAAGGCACCAGATGGTATCTGACAAAAGTCAGTTATCTTGGACCCTATAAGCTGCGACCACAAGGGAGACCCTTTGAGCTCTCCTGGATCGCAGCGGGCCTGTGACCAGCACCTCCCCTGAGCTGGGACGCCTCTCGCGTGCCAAAACCCTTAAGGTGTCGCCTGCTGCCAGAGCTGACGGAAGGCCAGGGCAAAGTCCACCCGCTCGAGTCTCAATTATCGCCCGTTGAGGAATGCCAAGGCATTGGGAGCATTTACTCTAAACTCGAGAGGGAAATTTTCCTTTGAGCTAGCTTCTCTTTCACCCGTTCTTGCTCTGTTTATTGGTGTGTGGGTACGTACTTCATTCTACTGGACCCAGATACTTTTGTTTCTGTGTGTGTGCTTGGACGTTTTGTGTATGCGCATGTATATATGTATATATGTATATATTAAGGTACCGTTAAGTAAGTTAGTGTGACTCTTGTCATTTTAGAATCTGTGAATAAGTCGCTTTCCTTTCTTTCAGCATTTCTGAATTATTTTGTAATAAAAATAAATTGCTGTTACTTATTAATAAATCTAGATTTCTTACTAAATCATTACCGTGTCAATACTTTCATCCGCGACAAAGACCTCGTTCTAGGGCTGAAAGCGTCCTCCTTACGCGACAAACGATGATCTTGAGGGCAAAAATCCTCATTTATAGGGTGCAACCCCCAATTTTAAGGCCCGAGGCTTCATTTTAAGCACACAAAGCTTTGAATCTAGGGGAGAAAGCATCCTTTTCATGCCTCAAACGCCCAGTTTTAGAGTCCAAACCCTCCTTGTTATGCTCCAAACGCTCACTTTAGGCGTACAAACCACATCTTTATGGCAAATATCCTCATTATTGGCTTCAAACCCTCCTTTCTAGGCCCCAGAGCTGCATTTTTCGAATACAAAGCCTTGATTCTAGGGTTGAAAGGCTCCTGTTTCTGCTCCAAAGGCTCCGTTTCAGGGAACAAACACTCACTTGGAGGTGCCACAGTTGCATTTGTAGAGTCCAAAGCTTTGATGCTAGGCTTGAAAGCCTCCTGTTTATGCAGCAAACCCTCAGTTTCAGGGTACAAACCCTCCTTTTTATGCTCCAAACCCTCATTTGGAGTGTACAAACCACATCTATAGGGCCCAAGGACTCATTACTGGGTACAAACACTCATTTGTAGGCACCAAATCTTCATTTTTAGAATACAAAGACCTCATTCTAGCGCTGAAAGCATCCTCCTCCTGCTACAAACCCTGAGCTTTCGGGCAAAAATCCTCATTTATAGGGTGCAACCCCCAATTTTAAGGCCCGAGGCTTCATTTTAAGCACACAAAGCTTTGAATCTAGGGGAGAAAGCATCCTTTTCATGACTCAAACGCCCAGTTTTAGAGTCCAAACCCTCCTTGTTATGCTCCAAACGCTCACTTTAGGTGTACAAACCACATCTTTATGGCAAATATCCTCATTATTGGGTTCAAACCGTCCTTTCTAGGCCCCAAAGCTGCATTTTTCGAATACAAAGCCTTGATTCTAGGGTTGAAAGGCTCCTGTTTCTGCTCCAAAGGCTCCGTTTCAGGGAACAAACACTCACTTGGAGGTGCCACAGTTGCATTTGTAGAGTCCAAAGCTTTGATGCTAGGCTTGAAAGCTTCCTCTTTATACAACAAACCCTCAGTTTCAGGTAACAAACCCTCCTTTTTATGCTCCAAACCCTCATTTGGAGTGTACAAACCACATCTATAGGGCCCAAGGACTCGTTACTGGGTACAAGCACTCATTCTGAGGGGCCAAATCTTGATTTTTAGAATACAAAGTCTGTGGTGGTGCAATTCTTACCCCTCCCCGCCCGTCCTTGTTGGGCTGCTTGGTGCTACGTGTGATTCCACCCACATCCCCCGAGCTATACACCAATCTGTGGAGATAAGGACTGATAGCATTAAGGAGCCTGGCTCCTGCCCCCTGCCGATTGCTCGGAAACGGTTAAAATGGCCCATCATCTCCTAAGGGCCTGGCACACCTGTGCCTGGGATGTGGTCAAATGGGAACAATAACAGACTTGCACATTCATGAAGTTCTTGCGCAACTGCTGGAAGGCACCAGATGGTATCTGACAAAAGTCAGTTATCTTGGACCCTATAAGCTGCGACCACAAGGGAGACCCTTTGAGCTCTCCTGGATCGCAGCGGGCCTGTGACCAGCACCTCCCCTGAGCTGGGACGCCTCTCGCGTGCCAAAACCCTTAAGGTGTCGCCTGCTGCCAGAGCTGACGGAAGGCCAGGGCGAAGTCCACCCGCTCGAGTCTCAATTATCGCCCGTTGAGGAATGCCAAGGCATTGGGAGCATTTACTCTAAACTCGAGAGGGAAATTTTCCTTTGAGCTAGCTTCTCTTTCACCCGTTCTTGCTCTGTTTATTGGTGTGTGGGTACGTACTTCATTCTACTGGACCCAGATACTTTTGTTTCTGTGTGTGTGCTTGGACGTTTTGTGTATGCGCATGTATATATGTATATATTAAGGTACCGTTAAGTAAGTTAGTGTGACTCTTGTCATTTTAGAATCTGTGAATAAGTCGCTTTCCTTTCTTTCAGCATTTCTGAATTATTTTGTAATAAAAATAAATTGCTGTTACTTATTAATAAATCTAGATTTCTTACTAAATCATTACCGTGTCAATACTTTCATCCGCGACAAAGACCTCGTTCTAGGGCTGAAAGCGTCCTCCTTACGCGACAAACGATGATCTTGAGGGCAAAAATCCTCATTTATAGGGTGCAACCCCCAATTTTAAGGCCCGAGGCTTCATTTTAAGCACACAAAGCTTTGAATCTAGGGGAGAAAGCATCCTTTTCATGCCTCAAACGCCCAGTTTTAGAGTCCAAACCCTCCTTGTTATGCTCCAAACGCTCACTTTAGGCGTACAAACCACATCTTTATGGCAAATATCCTCATTATTGGCTTCAAACCCTCCTTTCTAGGCCCCAGAGCTGCATTTTTCGAATACAAAGCCTTGATTCTAGAGTTGAAAGGCTCCTGTTTCTGCTCCAAAGGCTCCGTTTCAGGGAACAAACACTCACTTGGAGGTGCCACAGTTGCATTTGTAGAGTCCAAAGCTTTGATGCTAGGCTTGAAAGCCTCCTGTTTATGCAGCAAACCCTCAGTTTCAGGGTACAAACCCTCCTTTTTATGCTCCAAACCCTCATTTGGAGTGTACAAACCACATCTATAGGGCCCAAGGACTCATTACTGGGTACAAACACTCATTTGTAGGCACCAAATCTTCATTTTTAGAATACAAAGACCTCATTCTAGGGCTGAAAGCATCCTCCTCCTGCTACAAACCCTGAGCTTTCGGGCAAAAATCCTCATTTATAGGGTGCAACCCCCAATTTTAAGGCCCGAGGCTTCATTTTAAGCACACAAAGCTTTGAATCTAGGGGAGAAAGCATCCTTTTCATGACTCAAACGCCCAGTTTTAGAGTCCAAACCCTCCTTGTTATGCTCCAAACGCTCACTTTAGGCGTACAAACCACATCTTTATGGCAAATATCCTCATTATTGGGTTCAAACCGTCCTTTCTAGGCCCCAAAGCTGCATTTTTCGAATACAAAGCCTTGATTCTAGGGTTGAAAGGCTCCTGTTTCTGCTCCAAAGGCTCCGTTTCAGGGAACAAACACTCACTTGGAGGTGCCACAGTTGCATTTGTAGAGTCCAAAGCTTTGATGCTAGGCTTGAAAGCTTCCTCTTTATACAACAAACCCTCAGTTTCAGGTAACAAACCCTCCTTTTTATGCTCCAAACCCTCATTTGGAGTGTACAAACCACATCTATAGGGCCCAAGGACTCGTTACTGGGTACAAGCACTCATTCTGAGGGGCCAAATCTTGATTTTTAGAATACAAAGTCTGTGGTGGTGCAATTCTTACCCCTCCCCGCCCGTCCTTGTTGGGCTGCTTGGTGCTACGTGTGATTCCACCCACATCCCCCGAGCTATACACCAATCTGTGGAGATAAGGACTGATAGCATTAAGGAGCCTGGCTCCTGCCCCCTGCCGATTGCTCGGAAACGGTTAAAATGGCCCATCATCTCCTAAGGGCCTGGCACACCTGTGCCTGGGATGTGGTCAAATGGGAACAATAACAGACTTGCACATTCATGAAGTTCTTGCGCAACTGCTGGAAGGCACCAGATGGTATCTGACAAAAGTCAGTTATCTTGGACCCTATAAGCTGCGACCACAAGGGAGACCCTTTGAGCTCTCCTGGATCGCAGCGGGCCTGTGACCAGCACCTCCCCTGAGCTGGGACGCCTCTCGCGTGCCAAAACCCTTAAGGTGTCGCCTGCTGCCAGAGCTGACGGAAGGCCAGGGCAAAGTCCACCCGCTCGAGTCTCAATTATCGCCCGTTGAGGAATGCCAAGGCATTGGGAGCATTTACTCTAAACTCGAGAGGGAAATTTTCCTTTGAGCTAGCTTCTCTTTCACCCGTTCTTGCTCTGTTTATTGGTGTGTGGGTACGTACTTCATTCTACTGGACCCAGATACTTTTGTTTCTGTGTGTGTGCTTGGACGTTTTGTGTATGCGCATGTATATATGTATATATGTATATATTAAGGTACCGTTAAGTAAGTTAGTGTGACTCTTGTCATTTTAGAATCTGTGAATAAGTCGCTTTCCTTTCTTTCAGCATTTCTGAATTATTTTGTAATAAAAATAAATTGCTGTTACTTATTAATAAATCTAGATTTCTTACTAAATCATTACCGTGTCAATACTTTCATCCGCGACAAAGACCTCGTTCTAGGGCTGAAAGCGTCCTCCTTACGCGACAAACGATGATCTTGAGGGCAAAAATCCTCATTTATAGGGTGCAACCCCCAATTTTAAGGCCCGAGGCTTCATTTTAAGCACACAAAGCTTTGAATCTAGGGGAGAAAGCATCCTTTTCATGCCTCAAACGCCCAGTTTTAGAGTCCAAACCCTCCTTGTTATGCTCCAAACGCTCACTTTAGGCGTACAAACCACATCTTTATGGCAAATATCCTCATTATTGGCTTCAAACCCTCCTTTCTAGGCCCCAGAGCTGCATTTTTCGAATACAAAGCCTTGATTCTAGGGTTGAAAGGCTCCTGTTTCTGCTCCAAAGGCTCCGTTTCAGGGAACAAACACTCACTTGGAGGTGCCACAGTTGCATTTGTAGAGTCCAAAGCTTTGATGCTAGGCTTGAAAGCCTCCTGTTTATGCAGCAAACCCTCAGTTTCAGGGTACAAACCCTCCTTTTTATGCTCCAAACCCTCATTTGGAGTGTACAAACCACATCTATAGGGCCCAAGGACTCATTACTGGGTACAAACACTCATTTGTAGGCACCAAATCTTCATTTTTAGAATACAAAGACCTCATTCTAGGGCTGAAAGCATCCTCCTCCTGCTACAAACCCTGAGCTTTCGGGCAAAAATCCTCATTTATAGGGTGCAACCCCCAATTTTAAGGCCCGAGGCTTCATTTTAAGCACACAAAGCTTTGAATCTAGGGGAGAAAGCATCCTTTTCATGACTCAAACGCCCAGTTTTAGAGTCCAAACCCTCCTTGTTATGCTCCAAACGCTCACTTTAGGTGTACAAACCACATCTTTATGGCAAATATCCTCATTATTGGGTTCAAACCGTCCTTTCTAGGCCCCAAAGCTGCATTTTTCGAATACAAAGCCTTGATTCTAGGGTTGAAAGGCTCCTGTTTCTGCTCCAAAGGCTCCGTTTCAGGGAACAAACACTCACTTGGAGGTGCCACAGTTGCATTTGTAGAGTCCAAAGCTTTGATGCTAGGCTTGAAAGCTTCCTCTTTATACAACAAACCCTCAGTTTCAGGTAACAAACCCTCCTTTTTATGCTCCAAACCCTCATTTGGAGTGTACAAACCACATCTATAGGGCCCAAGGACTCGTTACTGGGTACAAGCACTCATTCTGAGGGGCCAAATCTTGATTTTTAGAATACAAAGTCTGTGGTGGTGCAATTCTTACCCCTCCCCGCCCGTCCTTGTTGGGCTGCTTGGTGCTACGTGTGATTCCACCCACATCCCCCGAGCTATACACCAATCTGTGGAGATAAGGACTGATAGCATTAAGGAGCCTGGCTCCTGCCCCCTGCCGATTGCTCGGAAACGGTTAAAATGGCCCATCATCTCCTAAGGGCCTGGCACACCTGTGCCTGGGATGTGGTCAAATGGGAACAATAACAGACTTGCACATTCATGAAGTTCTTGCGCAACTGCTGGAAGGCACCAGATGGTATCTGACAAAAGTCAGTTATCTTGGACCCTATAAGCTGCGACCACAAGGGAGACCCTTTGAGCTCTCCTGGATCGCAGCGGGCCTGTGACCAGCACCTCCCCTGAGCTGGGACGCCTCTCGCGTGCCAAAACCCTTAAGGTGTCGCCTGCTGCCAGAGCTGACGGAAGGCCAGGGCGAAGTCCACCCGCTCGAGTCTCAATTATCGCCCGTTGAGGAATGCCAAGGCATTGGGAGCATTTACTCTAAACTCGAGAGGGAAATTTTCCTTTGAGCTAGCTTCTCTTTCACCCGTTCTTGCTCTGTTTATTGGTGTGTGGGTACGTACTTCATTCTACTGGACCCAGATACTTTTGTTTCTGTGTGTGTGCTTGGACGTTTTGTGTATGCGCATGTATATATGTATATATTAAGGTACCGTTAAGTAAGTTAGTGTGACTCTTGTCATTTTAGAATCTGTGAATAAGTCGCTTTCCTTTCTTTCAGCATTTCTGAATTATTTTGTAATAAAAATAAATTGCTGTTACTTATTAATAAATCTAGATTTCTTACTAAATCATTACCGTGTCAATACTTTCATCCGCGACAAAGACCTCGTTCTAGGGCTGAAAGCGTCCTCCTTACGCGACAAACGATGATCTTGAGGGCAAAAATCCTCATTTATAGGGTGCAACCCCCAATTTTAAGGCCCGAGGCTTCATTTTAAGCACACAAAGCTTTGAATCTAGGGGAGAAAGCATCCTTTTCATGCCTCAAACGCCCAGTTTTAGAGTCCAAACCCTCCTTGTTATGCTCCAAACGCTCACTTTAGGCGTACAAACCACATCTTTATGGCAAATATCCTCATTATTGGCTTCAAACCCTCCTTTCTAGGCCCCAGAGCTGCATTTTTCGAATACAAAGCCTTGATTCTAGGGTTGAAAGGCTCCTGTTTCTGCTCCAAAGGCTCCGTTTCAGGGAACAAACACTCACTTGGAGGTGCCACAGTTGCATTTGTAGAGTCCAAAGCTTTGATGCTAGGCTTGAAAGCCTCCTGTTTATGCAGCAAACCCTCAGTTTCAGGGTACAAACCCTCCTTTTTATGCTCCAAACCCTCATTTGGAGTGTACAAACCACATCTATAGGGCCCAAGGACTCATTACTGGGTACAAACACTCATTTGTAGGCACCAAATCTTCATTTTTAGAATACAAAGACCTCATTCTAGGGCTGAAAGCATCCTCCTCCTGCTACAAACCCTGAGCTTTCGGGCAAAAATCCTCTTTATAGGCTACAACCCCCAATTTTAAGGCCCGATGTGTTTATTTTAAGCACACAAAGCTTTGAATCTAGGGCTGAAAGCATCCTTTTCATGCCTCAAACGCCCAGTTTTAGAGTCCAAACCCTCCTTGTTATGCTCCAAACGCTCACTTTAGGCGTACAAACCACATCTTTATGGCAAATATCCTCATTATTGGCTTCAAACCGTCCTTTCTAGGCCCCAGAGCTGCATTTTTCGAATACAAAGCCTTGATTCTAGGGTTGAAAGGCTCCTGTTTCTGCTCCAAAGGCTCCGTTTCAGGGAACAAACACTCACTTGGAGGTGCCACAGCTGCATTTGTAGAGTCCAAAGCTTTGATGCTAGGCTTGAAAGCTTCCTCTTTATACAACAAACCCTCAGTTTCAGGTAACAAACCCTCCTTTTTATGCTCCAAACCCTCATTTGGAGTGTACAAACCACATCTATAGGGCCCAAGGACTCGTTACTGGGTACAAGCACTCATTCTGAGGGGCCAAATCTTGATTTTTAGAATACAAAGTCTGTGGTGGTGCAATTCTTACCCCTCCCCGCCCGTCCTTGTTGGGCTGCTTGGTGCTACGTGTGATTCCACCCACATCCCCCGAGCTATACACCAATCTGTGGAGATAAGGACTGATAGCATTAAGGAGCCTGGCTCCTGCCCCCTGCCGATTGCTCGGAAACGGTTAAAATGGCCCATCATCTCCTAAGGGCCTGGCACACCTGTGCCTGGGATGTGGTCAAATGGGAACAATAACAGACTTGCACATTCATGAAGTTCTTGCGCAACTGCTGGAAGGCACCAGATGGTATCTGACAAAAGTCAGTTATCTTGGACCCTATAAGCTGCGACCACAAGGGAGACCCTTTGAGCTCTCCTGGATCGCAGCGGGCCTGTGACCAGCACCTCCCCTGAGCTGGGACGCCTCTCGCGTGCCAAAACCCTTAAGGTGTCGCCTGCTGCCAGAGCTGACGGAAGGCCAGGGCGAAGTCCACCCGCTCGAGTCTCAATTATCGCCCGTTGAGGAATGCCAAGGCATTGGGAGCATTTACTCTAAACTCGAGAGGGAAATTTTCCTTTGAGCTAGCTTCTCTTTCACCCGTTCTTGCTCTGTTTATTGGTGTGTGGGTACGTACTTCATTCTACTGGACCCAGATACTTTTGTTTCTGTGTGTGTGCTTGGACGTTTTGTGTATGCGCATGTATATATGTATATATTAAGGTACCGTTAAGTAAGTTAGTGTGACTCTTGTCATTTTAGAATCTGTGAATAAGTCGCTTTCCTTTCTTTCAGCATTTCTGAATTATTTTGTAATAAAAATAAATTGCTGTTACTTATTAATAAATCTAGATTTCTTACTAAATCATTACCGTGTCAATACTTTCATCCGCGACAAAGACCTCGTTCTAGGGCTGAAAGCGTCCTCCTTACGCGACAAACGATGATCTTGAGGGCAAAAATCCTCATTTATAGGGTGCAACCCCCAATTTTAAGGCCCGAGGCTTCATTTTAAGCACACAAAGCTTTGAATCTAGGGGAGAAAGCATCCTTTTCATGCCTCAAACGCCCAGTTTTAGAGTCCAAACCCTCCTTGTTATGCTCCAAACGCTCACTTTAGGCGTACAAACCACATCTTTATGGCAAATATCCTCATTATTGGCTTCAAACCCTCCTTTCTAGGCCCCAGAGCTGCATTTTTCGAATACAAAGCCTTGATTCTAGGGTTGAAAGGCTCCTGTTTCTGCTCCAAAGGCTCCGTTTCAGGGAACAAACACTCACTTGGAGGTGCCACAGTTGCATTTGTAGAGTCCAAAGCTTTGATGCTAGGCTTGAAAGCCTCCTGTTTATGCAGCAAACCCTCAGTTTCAGGGTACAAACCCTCCTTTTTATGCTCCAAACCCTCATTTGGAGTGTACAAACCACATCTATAGGGCCCAAGGACTCATTACTGGGTACAAACACTCATTTGTAGGCACCAAATCTTCATTTTTAGAATACAAAGACCTCATTCTAGCGCTGAAAGCATCCTCCTCCTGCTACAAACCCTGAGCTTTCGGGCAAAAATCCTCATTTATAGGGTGCAACCCCCAATTTTAAGGCCCGAGGCTTCATTTTAAGCACACAAAGCTTTGAATCTAGGGGAGAAAGCATCCTTTTCATGACTCAAACGCCCAGTTTTAGAGTCCAAACCCTCCTTGTTATGCTCCAAACGCTCACTTTAGGTGTACAAACCACATCTTTATGGCAAATATCCTCATTATTGGGTTCAAACCGTCCTTTCTAGGCCCCAAAGCTGCATTTTTCGAATACAAAGCCTTGATTCTAGGGTTGAAAGGCTCCTGTTTCTGCTCCAAAGGCTCCGTTTCAGGGAACAAACACTCACTTGGAGGTGCCACAGTTGCATTTGTAGAGTCCAAAGCTTTGATGCTAGGCTTGAAAGCTTCCTCTTTATACAACAAACCCTCAGTTTCAGGTAACAAACCCTCCTTTTTATGCTCCAAACCCTCATTTGGAGTGTACAAACCACATCTATAGGGCCCAAGGACTCGTTACTGGGTACAAGCACTCATTCTGAGGGGCCAAATCTTGATTTTTAGAATACAAAGTCTGTGGTGGTGCAATTCTTACCCCTCCCCGCCCGTCCTTGTTGGGCTGCTTGGTGCTACGTGTGATTCCACCCACATCCCCCGAGCTATACACCAATCTGTGGAGATAAGGACTGATAGCATTAAGGAGCCTGGCTCCTGCCCCCTGCCGATTGCTCGGAAACGGTTAAAATGGCCCATCATCTCCTAAGGGCCTGGCACACCTGTGCCTGGGATGTGGTCAAATGGGAACAATAACAGACTTGCACATTCATGAAGTTCTTGCGCAACTGCTGGAAGGCACCAGATGGTATCTGACAAAAGTCAGTTATCTTGGACCCTATAAGCTGCGACCACAAGGGAGACCCTTTGAGCTCTCCTGGATCGCAGCGGGCCTGTGACCAGCACCTCCCCTGAGCTGGGACGCCTCTCGCGTGCCAAAACCCTTAAGGTGTCGCCTGCTGCCAGAGCTGACGGAAGGCCAGGGCGAAGTCCACCCGCTCGAGTCTCAATTATCGCCCGTTGAGGAATGCCAAGGCATTGGGAGCATTTACTCTAAACTCGAGAGGGAAATTTTCCTTTGAGCTAGCTTCTCTTTCACCCGTTCTTGCTCTGTTTATTGGTGTGTGGGTACGTACTTCATTCTACTGGACCCAGATACTTTTGTTTCTGTGTGTGTGCTTGGACGTTTTGTGTATGCGCATGTATATATGTATATATGTATATATTAAGGTACCGTTAAGTAAGTTAGTGTGACTCTTGTCATTTTAGAATCTGTGAATAAGTCGCTTTCCTTTCTTTCAGCATTTCTGAATTATTTTGTAATAAAAATAAATTGCTGTTACTTATTAATAAATCTAGATTTCTTACTAAATCATTACCGTGTCAATACTTTCATCCGCGACAAAGACCTCGTTCTAGGGCTGAAAGCGTCCTCCTTACGCGACAAACGATGATCTTGAGGGCAAAAATCCTCATTTATAGGGTGCAACCCCCAATTTTAAGGCCCGAGGCTTCATTTTAAGCACACAAAGCTTTGAATCTAGGGGAGAAAGCATCCTTTTCATGCCTCAAACGCCCAGTTTTAGAGTCCAAACCCTCCTTGTTATGCTCCAAACGCTCACTTTAGGCGTACAAACCACATCTTTATGGCAAATATCCTCATTATTGGCTTCAAACCCTCCTTTCTAGGCCCCAGAGCTGCATTTTTCGAATACAAAGCCTTGATTCTAGGGTTGAAAGGCTCCTGTTTCTGCTCCAAAGGCTCCGTTTCAGGGAACAAACACTCACTTGGAGGTGCCACAGTTGCATTTGTAGAGTCCAAAGCTTTGATGCTAGGCTTGAAAGCCTCCTGTTTATGCAGCAAACCCTCAGTTTCAGGGTACAAACCCTCCTTTTTATGCTCCAAACCCTCATTTGGAGTGTACAAACCACATCTATAGGGCCCAAGGACTCATTACTGGGTACAAACACTCATTTGTAGGCACCAAATCTTCATTTTTAGAATACAAAGACCTCATTCTAGGGCTGAAAGCATCCTCCTCCTGCTACAAACCCTGAGCTTTCGGGCAAAAATCCTCTTTATAGGCTACAACCCCCAATTTTAAGGCCCGAGGTGTTTATTTTAAGCACACAAAGCTTTGAATCTAGGGGAGAAAGCATCCTTTTCATGCCTCAAACGCCCAGTTTTAGAGTCCAAACCCTCCTTGTTATGCTCCAAACGCTCACTTTAGGCGTACAAACCACATCTTTATGGCAAATATCCTCATTATTGGCTTCAAACCGTCCTTTCTAGGCCCCAGAGCTGCATTTTTCGAATACAAAGCCTTGATTCTAGGGTTGAAAGGCTCCTGTTTCTGCTCCAAAGGCTCCGTTTCAGGGAACAAACACTCACTTGGAGGTGCCACAGCTGCATTTGTAGAGTCCAAAGCTTTGATGCTAGGCTTGAAAGCTTCCTCTTTATACAACAAACCCTCAGTTTCAGGTAACAAACCCTCCTTTTTATGCTCCAAACCCTCATTTGGAGTGTACAAACCACATCTATAGGGCCCAAGGACTCGTTACTGGGTACAAGCACTCATTCTGAGGGGCCAAATCTTGATTTTTAGAATACAAAGTCTGTGGTGGTGCAATTCTTACCCCTCCCCGCCCGTCCTTGTTGGGCTGCTTGGTGCTACGTGTGATTCCACCCACATCCCCCGAGCTATACACCAATCTGTGGAGATAAGGACTGATAGCATTAAGGAGCCTGGCTCCTGCCCCCTGCCGATTGCTCGGAAACGGTTAAAATGGCCCATCATCTCCTAAGGGCCTGGCACACCTGTGCCTGGGATGTGGTCAAATGGGAACAATAACAGACTTGCACATTCATGAAGTTCTTGCGCAACTGCTGGAAGGCACCAGATGGTATCTGACAAAAGTCAGTTATCTTGGACCCTATAAGCTGCGACCACAAGGGAGACCCTTTGAGCTCTCCTGGATCGCAGCGGGCCTGTGACCAGCACCTCCCCTGAGCTGGGACGCCTCTCGCGTGCCAAAACCCTTAAGGTGTCGCCTGCTGCCAGAGCTGACGGAAGGCCAGGGCAAAGTCCACCCGCTCGAGTCTCAATTATCGCCCGTTGAGGAATGCCAAGGCATTGGGAGCATTTACTCTAAACTCGAGAGGGAAATTTTCCTTTGAGCTAGCTTCTCTTTCACCCGTTCTTGCTCTGTTTATTGGTGTGTGGGTACGTACTTCATTCTACTGGACCCAGATACTTTTGTTTCTGTGTGTGTGCTTGGACGTTTTGTGTATGCGCATGTATATATGTATATATGTATATATTAAGGTACCGTTAAGTAAGTTAGTGTGACTCTTGTCATTTTAGAATCTGTGAATAAGTCGCTTTCCTTTCTTTCAGCATTTCTGAATTATTTTGTAATAAAAATAAATTGCTGTTACTTATTAATAAATCTAGATTTCTTACTAAATCATTACCGTGTCAATACTTTCATCCGCGACAAAGACCTCGTTCTAGGGCTGAAAGCGTCCTCCTTACGCGACAAACGATGATCTTGAGGGCAAAAATCCTCATTTATAGGGTGCAACCCCCAATTTTAAGGCCCGAGGCTTCATTTTAAGCACACAAAGCTTTGAATCTAGGGGAGAAAGCATCCTTTTCATGCCTCAAACGCCCAGTTTTAGAGTCCAAACCCTCCTTGTTATGCTCCAAACGCTCACTTTAGGCGTACAAACCACATCTTTATGGCAAATATCCTCATTATTGGCTTCAAACCCTCCTTTCTAGGCCCCAGAGCTGCATTTTTCGAATACAAAGCCTTGATTCTAGGGTTGAAAGGCTCCTGTTTCTGCTCCAAAGGCTCCGTTTCAGGGAACAAACACTCACTTGGAGGTGCCACAGTTGCATTTGTAGAGTCCAAAGCTTTGATGCTAGGCTTGAAAGCCTCCTGTTTATGCAGCAAACCCTCAGTTTCAGGGTACAAACCCTCCTTTTTATGCTCCAAACCCTCATTTGGAGTGTACAAACCACATCTATAGGGCCCAAGGACTCATTACTGGGTACAAACACTCATTTGTAGGCACCAAATCTTCATTTTTAGAATACAAAGACCTCATTCTAGCGCTGAAAGCATCCTCCTCCTGCTACAAACCCTGAGCTTTCGGGCAAAAATCCTCATTTATAGGGTGCAACCCCCAATTTTAAGGCCCGAGGCTTCATTTTAAGCACACAAAGCTTTGAATCTAGGGGAGAAAGCATCCTTTTCATGACTCAAACGCCCAGTTTTAGAGTCCAAACCCTCCTTGTTATGCTCCAAACGCTCACTTTAGGTGTACAAACCACATCTTTATGGCAAATATCCTCATTATTGGGTTCAAACCGTCCTTTCTAGGCCCCAAAGCTGCATTTTTCGAATACAAAGCCTTGATTCTAGGGTTGAAAGGCTCCTGTTTCTGCTCCAAAGGCTCCGTTTCAGGGAACAAACACTCACTTGGAGGTGCCACAGTTGCATTTGTAGAGTCCAAAGCTTTGATGCTAGGCTTGAAAGCTTCCTCTTTATACAACAAACCCTCAGTTTCAGGTAACAAACCCTCCTTTTTATGCTCCAAACCCTCATTTGGAGTGTACAAACCACATCTATAGGGCCCAAGGACTCGTTACTGGGTACAAGCACTCATTCTGAGGGGCCAAATCTTGATTTTTAGAATACAAAGTCTGTGGTGGTGCAATTCTTACCCCTCCCCGCCCGTCCTTGTTGGGCTGCTTGGTGCTACGTGTGATTCCACCCACATCCCCCGAGCTATACACCAATCTGTGGAGATAAGGACTGATAGCATTAAGGAGCCTGGCTCCTGCCCCCTGCCGATTGCTCGGAAACGGTTAAAATGGCCCATCATCTCCTAAGGGCCTGGCACACCTGTGCCTGGGATGTGGTCAAATGGGAACAATAACAGACTTGCACATTCATGAAGTTCTTGCGCAACTGCTGGAAGGCACCAGATGGTATCTGACAAAAGTCAGTTATCTTGGACCCTATAAGCTGCGACCACAAGGGAGACCCTTTGAGCTCTCCTGGATCGCAGCGGGCCTGTGACCAGCACCTCCCCTGAGCTGGGACGCCTCTCGCGTGCCAAAACCCTTAAGGTGTCGCCTGCTGCCAGAGCTGACGGAAGGCCAGGGCGAAGTCCACCCGCTCGAGTCTCAATTATCGCCCGTTGAGGAATGCCAAGGCATTGGGAGCATTTACTCTAAACTCGAGAGGGAAATTTTCCTTTGAGCTAGCTTCTCTTTCACCCGTTCTTGCTCTGTTTATTGGTGTGTGGGTACGTACTTCATTCTACTGGACCCAGATACTTTTGTTTCTGTGTGTGTGCTTGGACGTTTTGTGTATGCGCATGTATATATGTATATATTAAGGTACCGTTAAGTAAGTTAGTGTGACTCTTGTCATTTTAGAATCTGTGAATAAGTCGCTTTCCTTTCTTTCAGCATTTCTGAATTATTTTGTAATAAAAATAAATTGCTGTTACTTATTAATAAATCTAGATTTCTTACTAAATCATTACCGTGTCAATACTTTCATCCGCGACAAAGACCTCGTTCTAGGGCTGAAAGCGTCCTCCTTACGCGACAAACGATGATCTTGAGGGCAAAAATCCTCATTTATAGGGTGCAACCCCCAATTTTAAGGCCCGAGGCTTCATTTTAAGCACACAAAGCTTTGAATCTAGGGGAGAAAGCATCCTTTTCATGCCTCAAACGCCCAGTTTTAGAGTCCAAACCCTCCTTGTTATGCTCCAAACGCTCACTTTAGGCGTACAAACCACATCTTTATGGCAAATATCCTCATTATTGGCTTCAAACCCTCCTTTCTAGGCCCCAGAGCTGCATTTTTCGAATACAAAGCCTTGATTCTAGAGTTGAAAGGCTCCTGTTTCTGCTCCAAAGGCTCCGTTTCAGGGAACAAACACTCACTTGGAGGTGCCACAGTTGCATTTGTAGAGTCCAAAGCTTTGATGCTAGGCTTGAAAGCCTCCTGTTTATGCAGCAAACCCTCAGTTTCAGGGTACAAACCCTCCTTTTTATGCTCCAAACCCTCATTTGGAGTGTACAAACCACATCTATAGGGCCCAAGGACTCATTACTGGGTACAAACACTCATTTGTAGGCACCAAATCTTCATTTTTAGAATACAAAGACCTCATTCTAGGGCTGAAAGCATCCTCCTCCTGCTACAAACCCTGAGCTTTCGGGCAAAAATCCTCATTTATAGGGTGCAACCCCCAATTTTAAGGCCCGAGGCTTCATTTTAAGCACACAAAGCTTTGAATCTAGGGGAGAAAGCATCCTTTTCATGACTCAAACGCCCAGTTTTAGAGTCCAAACCCTCCTTGTTATGCTCCAAACGCTCACTTTAGGCGTACAAACCACATCTTTATGGCAAATATCCTCATTATTGGGTTCAAACCGTCCTTTCTAGGCCCCAAAGCTGCATTTTTCGAATACAAAGCCTTGATTCTAGGGTTGAAAGGCTCCTGTTTCTGCTCCAAAGGCTCCGTTTCAGGGAACAAACACTCACTTGGAGGTGCCACAGTTGCATTTGTAGAGTCCAAAGCTTTGATGCTAGGCTTGAAAGCTTCCTCTTTATACAACAAACCCTCAGTTTCAGGTAACAAACCCTCCTTTTTATGCTCCAAACCCTCATTTGGAGTGTACAAACCACATCTATAGGGCCCAAGGACTCGTTACTGGGTACAAGCACTCATTCTGAGGGGCCAAATCTTGATTTTTAGAATACAAAGTCTGTGGTGGTGCAATTCTTACCCCTCCCCGCCCGTCCTTGTTGGGCTGCTTGGTGCTACGTGTGATTCCACCCACATCCCCCGAGCTATACACCAATCTGTGGAGATAAGGACTGATAGCATTAAGGAGCCTGGCTCCTGCCCCCTGCCGATTGCTCGGAAACGGTTAAAATGGCCCATCATCTCCTAAGGGCCTGGCACACCTGTGCCTGGGATGTGGTCAAATGGGAACAATAACAGACTTGCACATTCATGAAGTTCTTGCGCAACTGCTGGAAGGCACCAGATGGTATCTGACAAAAGTCAGTTATCTTGGACCCTATAAGCTGCGACCACAAGGGAGACCCTTTGAGCTCTCCTGGATCGCAGCGGGCCTGTGACCAGCACCTCCCCTGAGCTGGGACGCCTCTCGCGTGCCAAAACCCTTAAGGTGTCGCCTGCTGCCAGAGCTGACGGAAGGCCAGGGCAAAGTCCACCCGCTCGAGTCTCAATTATCGCCCGTTGAGGAATGCCAAGGCATTGGGAGCATTTACTCTAAACTCGAGAGGGAAATTTTCCTTTGAGCTAGCTTCTCTTTCACCCGTTCTTGCTCTGTTTATTGGTGTGTGGGTACGTACTTCATTCTACTGGACCCAGATACTTTTGTTTCTGTGTGTGTGCTTGGACGTTTTGTGTATGCGCATGTATATATGTATATATGTATATATTAAGGTACCGTTAAGTAAGTTAGTGTGACTCTTGTCATTTTAGAATCTGTGAATAAGTCGCTTTCCTTTCTTTCAGCATTTCTGAATTATTTTGTAATAAAAATAAATTGCTGTTACTTATTAATAAATCTAGATTTCTTACTAAATCATTACCGTGTCAATACTTTCATCCGCGACAAAGACCTCGTTCTAGGGCTGAAAGCGTCCTCCTTACGCGACAAACGATGATCTTGAGGGCAAAAATCCTCATTTATAGGGTGCAACCCCCAATTTTAAGGCCCGAGGCTTCATTTTAAGCACACAAAGCTTTGAATCTAGGGGAGAAAGCATCCTTTTCATGCCTCAAACGCCCAGTTTTAGAGTCCAAACCCTCCTTGTTATGCTCCAAACGCTCACTTTAGGCGTACAAACCACATCTTTATGGCAAATATCCTCATTATTGGCTTCAAACCCTCCTTTCTAGGCCCCAGAGCTGCATTTTTCGAATACAAAGCCTTGATTCTAGGGTTGAAAGGCTCCTGTTTCTGCTCCAAAGGCTCCGTTTCAGGGAACAAACACTCACTTGGAGGTGCCACAGTTGCATTTGTAGAGTCCAAAGCTTTGATGCTAGGCTTGAAAGCCTCCTGTTTATGCAGCAAACCCTCAGTTTCAGGGTACAAACCCTCCTTTTTATGCTCCAAACCCTCATTTGGAGTGTACAAACCACATCTATAGGGCCCAAGGACTCATTACTGGGTACAAACACTCATTTGTAGGCACCAAATCTTCATTTTTAGAATACAAAGACCTCATTCTAGGGCTGAAAGCATCCTCCTCCTGCTACAAACCCTGAGCTTTCGGGCAAAAATCCTCATTTATAGGGTGCAACCCCCAATTTTAAGGCCCGAGGCTTCATTTTAAGCACACAAAGCTTTGAATCTAGGGGAGAAAGCATCCTTTTCATGACTCAAACGCCCAGTTTTAGAGTCCAAACCCTCCTTGTTATGCTCCAAACGCTCACTTTAGGTGTACAAACCACATCTTTATGGCAAATATCCTCATTATTGGGTTCAAACCGTCCTTTCTAGGCCCCAAAGCTGCATTTTTCGAATACAAAGCCTTGATTCTAGGGTTGAAAGGCTCCTGTTTCTGCTCCAAAGGCTCCGTTTCAGGGAACAAACACTCACTTGGAGGTGCCACAGTTGCATTTGTAGAGTCCAAAGCTTTGATGCTAGGCTTGAAAGCTTCCTCTTTATACAACAAACCCTCAGTTTCAGGTAACAAACCCTCCTTTTTATGCTCCAAACCCTCATTTGGAGTGTACAAACCACATCTATAGGGCCCAAGGACTCGTTACTGGGTACAAGCACTCATTCTGAGGGGCCAAATCTTGATTTTTAGAATACAAAGTCTGTGGTGGTGCAATTCTTACCCCTCCCCGCCCGTCCTTGTTGGGCTGCTTGGTGCTACGTGTGATTCCACCCACATCCCCCGAGCTATACACCAATCTGTGGAGATAAGGACTGATAGCATTAAGGAGCCTGGCTCCTGCCCCCTGCCGATTGCTCGGAAACGGTTAAAATGGCCCATCATCTCCTAAGGGCCTGGCACACCTGTGCCTGGGATGTGGTCAAATGGGAACAATAACAGACTTGCACATTCATGAAGTTCTTGCGCAACTGCTGGAAGGCACCAGATGGTATCTGACAAAAGTCAGTTATCTTGGACCCTATAAGCTGCGACCACAAGGGAGACCCTTTGAGCTCTCCTGGATCGCAGCGGGCCTGTGACCAGCACCTCCCCTGAGCTGGGACGCCTCTCGCGTGCCAAAACCCTTAAGGTGTCGCCTGCTGCCAGAGCTGACGGAAGGCCAGGGCGAAGTCCACCCGCTCGAGTCTCAATTATCGCCCGTTGAGGAATGCCAAGGCATTGGGAGCATTTACTCTAAACTCGAGAGGGAAATTTTCCTTTGAGCTAGCTTCTCTTTCACCCGTTCTTGCTCTGTTTATTGGTGTGTGGGTACGTACTTCATTCTACTGGACCCAGATACTTTTGTTTCTGTGTGTGTGCTTGGACGTTTTGTGTATGCGCATGTATATATGTATATATTAAGGTACCGTTAAGTAAGTTAGTGTGACTCTTGTCATTTTAGAATCTGTGAATAAGTCGCTTTCCTTTCTTTCAGCATTTCTGAATTATTTTGTAATAAAAATAAATTGCTGTTACTTATTAATAAATCTAGATTTCTTACTAAATCATTACCGTGTCAATACTTTCATCCGCGACAAAGACCTCGTTCTAGGGCTGAAAGCGTCCTCCTTACGCGACAAACGATGATCTTGAGGGCAAAAATCCTCATTTATAGGGTGCAACCCCCAATTTTAAGGCCCGAGGCTTCATTTTAAGCACACAAAGCTTTGAATCTAGGGGAGAAAGCATCCTTTTCATGCCTCAAACGCCCAGTTTTAGAGTCCAAACCCTCCTTGTTATGCTCCAAACGCTCACTTTAGGCGTACAAACCACATCTTTATGGCAAATATCCTCATTATTGGCTTCAAACCCTCCTTTCTAGGCCCCAGAGCTGCATTTTTCGAATACAAAGCCTTGATTCTAGGGTTGAAAGGCTCCTGTTTCTGCTCCAAAGGCTCCGTTTCAGGGAACAAACACTCACTTGGAGGTGCCACAGTTGCATTTGTAGAGTCCAAAGCTTTGATGCTAGGCTTGAAAGCCTCCTGTTTATGCAGCAAACCCTCAGTTTCAGGGTACAAACCCTCCTTTTTATGCTCCAAACCCTCATTTGGAGTGTACAAACCACATCTATAGGGCCCAAGGACTCATTACTGGGTACAAACACTCATTTGTAGGCACCAAATCTTCATTTTTAGAATACAAAGACCTCATTCTAGGGCTGAAAGCATCCTCCTCCTGCTACAAACCCTGAGCTTTCGGGCAAAAATCCTCTTTATAGGCTACAACCCCCAATTTTAAGGCCCGATGTGTTTATTTTAAGCACACAAAGCTTTGAATCTAGGGCTGAAAGCATCCTTTTCATGCCTCAAACGCCCAGTTTTAGAGTCCAAACCCTCCTTGTTATGCTCCAAACGCTCACTTTAGGCGTACAAACCACATCTTTATGGCAAATATCCTCATTATTGGCTTCAAACCGTCCTTTCTAGGCCCCAGAGCTGCATTTTTCGAATACAAAGCCTTGATTCTAGGGTTGAAAGGCTCCTGTTTCTGCTCCAAAGGCTCCGTTTCAGGGAACAAACACTCACTTGGAGGTGCCACAGCTGCATTTGTAGAGTCCAAAGCTTTGATGCTAGGCTTGAAAGCTTCCTCTTTATACAACAAACCCTCAGTTTCAGGTAACAAACCCTCCTTTTTATGCTCCAAACCCTCATTTGGAGTGTACAAACCACATCTATAGGGCCCAAGGACTCGTTACTGGGTACAAGCACTCATTCTGAGGGGCCAAATCTTGATTTTTAGAATACAAAGTCTGTGGTGGTGCAATTCTTACCCCTCCCCGCCCGTCCTTGTTGGGCTGCTTGGTGCTACGTGTGATTCCACCCACATCCCCCGAGCTATACACCAATCTGTGGAGATAAGGACTGATAGCATTAAGGAGCCTGGCTCCTGCCCCCTGCCGATTGCTCGGAAACGGTTAAAATGGCCCATCATCTCCTAAGGGCCTGGCACACCTGTGCCTGGGATGTGGTCAAATGGGAACAATAACAGACTTGCACATTCATGAAGTTCTTGCGCAACTGCTGGAAGGCACCAGATGGTATCTGACAAAAGTCAGTTATCTTGGACCCTATAAGCTGCGACCACAAGGGAGACCCTTTGAGCTCTCCTGGATCGCAGCGGGCCTGTGACCAGCACCTCCCCTGAGCTGGGACGCCTCTCGCGTGCCAAAACCCTTAAGGTGTCGCCTGCTGCCAGAGCTGACGGAAGGCCAGGGCAAAGTCCACCCGCTCGAGTCTCAATTATCGCCCGTTGAGGAATGCCAAGGCATTGGGAGCATTTACTCTAAACTCGAGAGGGAAATTTTCCTTTGAGCTAGCTTCTCTTTCACCCGTTCTTGCTCTGTTTATTGGTGTGTGGGTACGTACTTCATTCTACTGGACCCAGATACTTTTGTTTCTGTGTGTGTGCTTGGACGTTTTGTGTATGCGCATGTATATATGTATATATGTATATATTAAGGTACCGTTAAGTAAGTTAGTGTGACTCTTGTCATTTTAGAATCTGTGAATAAGTCGCTTTCCTTTCTTTCAGCATTTCTGAATTATTTTGTAATAAAAATAAATTGCTGTTACTTATTAATAAATCTAGATTTCTTACTAAATCATTACCGTGTCAATACTTTCATCCGCGACAAAGACCTCGTTCTAGGGCTGAAAGCGTCCTCCTTACGCGACAAACGATGATCTTGAGGGCAAAAATCCTCATTTATAGGGTGCAACCCCCAATTTTAAGGCCCGAGGCTTCATTTTAAGCACACAAAGCTTTGAATCTAGGGGAGAAAGCATCCTTTTCATGCCTCAAACGCCCAGTTTTAGAGTCCAAACCCTCCTTGTTATGCTCCAAACGCTCACTTTAGGCGTACAAACCACATCTTTATGGCAAATATCCTCATTATTGGCTTCAAACCCTCCTTTCTAGGCCCCAGAGCTGCATTTTTCGAATACAAAGCCTTGATTCTAGAGTTGAAAGGCTCCTGTTTCTGCTCCAAAGGCTCCGTTTCAGGGAACAAACACTCACTTGGAGGTGCCACAGTTGCATTTGTAGAGTCCAAAGCTTTGATGCTAGGCTTGAAAGCCTCCTGTTTATGCAGCAAACCCTCAGTTTCAGGGTACAAACCCTCCTTTTTATGCTCCAAACCCTCATTTGGAGTGTACAAACCACATCTATAGGGCCCAAGGACTCATTACTGGGTACAAACACTCATTTGTAGGCACCAAATCTTCATTTTTAGAATACAAAGACCTCATTCTAGCGCTGAAAGCATCCTCCTCCTGCTACAAACCCTGAGCTTTCGGGCAAAAATCCTCATTTATAGGGTGCAACCCCCAATTTTAAGGCCCGAGGCTTCATTTTAAGCACACAAAGCTTTGAATCTAGGGGAGAAAGCATCCTTTTCATGACTCAAACGCCCAGTTTTAGAGTCCAAACCCTCCTTGTTATGCTCCAAACGCTCACTTTAGGTGTACAAACCACATCTTTATGGCAAATATCCTCATTATTGGGTTCAAACCGTCCTTTCTAGGCCCCAAAGCTGCATTTTTCGAATACAAAGCCTTGATTCTAGGGTTGAAAGGCTCCTGTTTCTGCTCCAAAGGCTCCGTTTCAGGGAACAAACACTCACTTGGAGGTGCCACAGTTGCATTTGTAGAGTCCAAAGCTTTGATGCTAGGCTTGAAAGCTTCCTCTTTATACAACAAACCCTCAGTTTCAGGTAACAAACCCTCCTTTTTATGCTCCAAACCCTCATTTGGAGTGTACAAACCACATCTATAGGGCCCAAGGACTCGTTACTGGGTACAAGCACTCATTCTGAGGGGCCAAATCTTGATTTTTAGAATACAAAGTCTGTGGTGGTGCAATTCTTACCCCTCCCCGCCCGTCCTTGTTGGGCTGCTTGGTGCTACGTGTGATTCCACCCACATCCCCCGAGCTATACACCAATCTGTGGAGATAAGGACTGATAGCATTAAGGAGCCTGGCTCCTGCCCCCTGCCGATTGCTCGGAAACGGTTAAAATGGCCCATCATCTCCTAAGGGCCTGGCACACCTGTGCCTGGGATGTGGTCAAATGGGAACAATAACAGACTTGCACATTCATGAAGTTCTTGCGCAACTGCTGGAAGGCACCAGATGGTATCTGACAAAAGTCAGTTATCTTGGACCCTATAAGCTGCGACCACAAGGGAGACCCTTTGAGCTCTCCTGGATCGCAGCGGGCCTGTGACCAGCACCTCCCCTGAGCTGGGACGCCTCTCGCGTGCCAAAACCCTTAAGGTGTCGCCTGCTGCCAGAGCTGACGGAAGGCCAGGGCGAAGTCCACCCGCTCGAGTCTCAATTATCGCCCGTTGAGGAATGCCAAGGCATTGGGAGCATTTACTCTAAACTCGAGAGGGAAATTTTCCTTTGAGCTAGCTTCTCTTTCACCCGTTCTTGCTCTGTTTATTGGTGTGTGGGTACGTACTTCATTCTACTGGACCCAGATACTTTTGTTTCTGTGTGTGTGCTTGGACGTTTTGTGTATGCGCATGTATATATGTATATATGTATATATTAAGGTACCGTTAAGTAAGTTAGTGTGACTCTTGTCATTTTAGAATCTGTGAATAAGTCGCTTTCCTTTCTTTCAGCATTTCTGAATTATTTTGTAATAAAAATAAATTGCTGTTACTTATTAATAAATCTAGATTTCTTACTAAATCATTACCGTGTCAATACTTTCATCCGCGACAAAGACCTCGTTCTAGGGCTGAAAGCGTCCTCCTTACGCGACAAACGATGATCTTGAGGGCAAAAATCCTCATTTATAGGGTGCAACCCCCAATTTTAAGGCCCGAGGCTTCATTTTAAGCACACAAAGCTTTGAATCTAGGGGAGAAAGCATCCTTTTCATGCCTCAAACGCCCAGTTTTAGAGTCCAAACCCTCCTTGTTATGCTCCAAACGCTCACTTTAGGCGTACAAACCACATCTTTATGGCAAATATCCTCATTATTGGCTTCAAACCCTCCTTTCTAGGCCCCAGAGCTGCATTTTTCGAATACAAAGCCTTGATTCTAGGGTTGAAAGGCTCCTGTTTCTGCTCCAAAGGCTCCGTTTCAGGGAACAAACACTCACTTGGAGGTGCCACAGTTGCATTTGTAGAGTCCAAAGCTTTGATGCTAGGCTTGAAAGCCTCCTGTTTATGCAGCAAACCCTCAGTTTCAGGGTACAAACCCTCCTTTTTATGCTCCAAACCCTCATTTGGAGTGTACAAACCACATCTATAGGGCCCAAGGACTCATTACTGGGTACAAACACTCATTTGTAGGCACCAAATCTTCATTTTTAGAATACAAAGACCTCATTCTAGGGCTGAAAGCATCCTCCTCCTGCTACAAACCCTGAGCTTTCGGGCAAAAATCCTCTTTATAGGCTACAACCCCCAATTTTAAGGCCCGAGGTGTTTATTTTAAGCACACAAAGCTTTGAATCTAGGGCTGAAAGCATCCTTTTCATGCCTCAAACGCCCAGTTTTAGAGTCCAAACCCTCCTTGTTATGCTCCAAACGCTCACTTTAGGCGTACAAACCACATCTTTATGGCAAATATCCTCATTATTGGCTTCAAACCGTCCTTTCTAGGCCCCAGAGCTGCATTTTTCGAATACAAAGCCTTGATTCTAGGGTTGAAAGGCTCCTGTTTCTGCTCCAAAGGCTCCGTTTCAGGGAACAAACACTCACTTGGAGGTGCCACAGCTGCATTTGTAGAGTCCAAAGCTTTGATGCTAGGCTTGAAAGCTTCCTCTTTATACAACAAACCCTCAGTTTCAGGTAACAAACCCTCCTTTTTATGCTCCAAACCCTCATTTGGAGTGTACAAACCACATCTATAGGGCCCAAGGACTCGTTACTGGGTACAAGCACTCATTCTGAGGGGCCAAATCTTGATTTTTAGAATACAAAGTCTGTGGTGGTGCAATTCTTACCCCTCCCCGCCCGTCCTTGTTGGGCTGCTTGGTGCTACGTGTGATTCCACCCACATCCCCCGAGCTATACACCAATCTGTGGAGATAAGGACTGATAGCATTAAGGAGCCTGGCTCCTGCCCCCTGCCGATTGCTCGGAAACGGTTAAAATGGCCCATCATCTCCTAAGGGCCTGGCACACCTGTGCCTGGGATGTGGTCAAATGGGAACAATAACAGACTTGCACATTCATGAAGTTCTTGCGCAACTGCTGGAAGGCACCAGATGGTATCTGACAAAAGTCAGTTATCTTGGACCCTATAAGCTGCGACCACAAGGGAGACCCTTTGAGCTCTCCTGGATCGCAGCGGGCCTGTGACCAGCACCTCCCCTGAGCTGGGACGCCTCTCGCGTGCCAAAACCCTTAAGGTGTCGCCTGCTGCCAGAGCTGACGGAAGGCCAGGGCAAAGTCCACCCGCTCGAGTCTCAATTATCGCCCGTTGAGGAATGCCAAGGCATTGGGAGCATTTACTCTAAACTCGAGAGGGAAATTTTCCTTTGAGCTAGCTTCTCTTTCACCCGTTCTTGCTCTGTTTATTGGTGTGTGGGTACGTACTTCATTCTACTGGACCCAGATACTTTTGTTTCTGTGTGTGTGCTTGGACGTTTTGTGTATGCGCATGTATATATGTATATATGTATATATTAAGGTACCGTTAAGTAAGTTAGTGTGACTCTTGTCATTTTAGAATCTGTGAATAAGTCGCTTTCCTTTCTTTCAGCATTTCTGAATTATTTTGTAATAAAAATAAATTGCTGTTACTTATTAATAAATCTAGATTTCTTACTAAATCATTACCGTGTCAATACTTTCATCCGCGACAAAGACCTCGTTCTAGGGCTGAAAGCGTCCTCCTTACGCGACAAACGATGATCTTGAGGGCAAAAATCCTCATTTATAGGGTGCAACCCCCAATTTTAAGGCCCGAGGCTTCATTTTAAGCACACAAAGCTTTGAATCTAGGGGAGAAAGCATCCTTTTCATGCCTCAAACGCCCAGTTTTAGAGTCCAAACCCTCCTTGTTATGCTCCAAACGCTCACTTTAGGCGTACAAACCACATCTTTATGGCAAATATCCTCATTATTGGCTTCAAACCCTCCTTTCTAGGCCCCAGAGCTGCATTTTTCGAATACAAAGCCTTGATTCTAGAGTTGAAAGGCTCCTGTTTCTGCTCCAAAGGCTCCGTTTCAGGGAACAAACACTCACTTGGAGGTGCCACAGTTGCATTTGTAGAGTCCAAAGCTTTGATGCTAGGCTTGAAAGCCTCCTGTTTATGCAGCAAACCCTCAGTTTCAGGGTACAAACCCTCCTTTTTATGCTCCAAACCCTCATTTGGAGTGTACAAACCACATCTATAGGGCCCAAGGACTCATTACTGGGTACAAACACTCATTTGTAGGCACCAAATCTTCATTTTTAGAATACAAAGACCTCATTCTAGCGCTGAAAGCATCCTCCTCCTGCTACAAACCCTGAGCTTTCGGGCAAAAATCCTCATTTATAGGGTGCAACCCCCAATTTTAAGGCCCGAGGCTTCATTTTAAGCACACAAAGCTTTGAATCTAGGGGAGAAAGCATCCTTTTCATGACTCAAACGCCCAGTTTTAGAGTCCAAACCCTCCTTGTTATGCTCCAAACGCTCACTTTAGGTGTACAAACCACATCTTTATGGCAAATATCCTCATTATTGGGTTCAAACCGTCCTTTCTAGGCCCCAAAGCTGCATTTTTCGAATACAAAGCCTTGATTCTAGGGTTGAAAGGCTCCTGTTTCTGCTCCAAAGGCTCCGTTTCAGGGAACAAACACTCACTTGGAGGTGCCACAGTTGCATTTGTAGAGTCCAAAGCTTTGATGCTAGGCTTGAAAGCTTCCTCTTTATACAACAAACCCTCAGTTTCAGGTAACAAACCCTCCTTTTTATGCTCCAAACCCTCATTTGGAGTGTACAAACCACATCTATAGGGCCCAAGGACTCGTTACTGGGTACAAGCACTCATTCTGAGGGGCCAAATCTTGATTTTTAGAATACAAAGTCTGTGGTGGTGCAATTCTTACCCCTCCCCGCCCGTCCTTGTTGGGCTGCTTGGTGCTACGTGTGATTCCACCCACATCCCCCGAGCTATACACCAATCTGTGGAGATAAGGACTGATAGCATTAAGGAGCCTGGCTCCTGCCCCCTGCCGATTGCTCGGAAACGGTTAAAATGGCCCATCATCTCCTAAGGGCCTGGCACACCTGTGCCTGGGATGTGGTCAAATGGGAACAATAACAGACTTGCACATTCATGAAGTTCTTGCGCAACTGCTGGAAGGCACCAGATGGTATCTGACAAAAGTCAGTTATCTTGGACCCTATAAGCTGCGACCACAAGGGAGACCCTTTGAGCTCTCCTGGATCGCAGCGGGCCTGTGACCAGCACCTCCCCTGAGCTGGGACGCCTCTCGCGTGCCAAAACCCTTAAGGTGTCGCCTGCTGCCAGAGCTGACGGAAGGCCAGGGCGAAGTCCACCCGCTCGAGTCTCAATTATCGCCCGTTGAGGAATGCCAAGGCATTGGGAGCATTTACTCTAAACTCGAGAGGGAAATTTTCCTTTGAGCTAGCTTCTCTTTCACCCGTTCTTGCTCTGTTTATTGGTGTGTGGGTACGTACTTCATTCTACTGGACCCAGATACTTTTGTTTCTGTGTGTGTGCTTGGACGTTTTGTGTATGCGCATGTATATATGTATATATGTATATATTAAGGTACCGTTAAGTAAGTTAGTGTGACTCTTGTCATTTTAGAATCTGTGAATAAGTCGCTTTCCTTTCTTTCAGCATTTCTGAATTATTTTGTAATAAAAATAAATTGCTGTTACTTATTAATAAATCTAGATTTCTTACTAAATCATTACCGTGTCAATACTTTCATCCGCGACAAAGACCTCGTTCTAGGGCTGAAAGCGTCCTCCTTACGCGACAAACGATGATCTTGAGGGCAAAAATCCTCATTTATAGGGTGCAACCCCCAATTTTAAGGCCCGAGGCTTCATTTTAAGCACACAAAGCTTTGAATCTAGGGGAGAAAGCATCCTTTTCATGCCTCAAACGCCCAGTTTTAGAGTCCAAACCCTCCTTGTTATGCTCCAAACGCTCACTTTAGGCGTACAAACCACATCTTTATGGCAAATATCCTCATTATTGGCTTCAAACCCTCCTTTCTAGGCCCCAGAGCTGCATTTTTCGAATACAAAGCCTTGATTCTAGGGTTGAAAGGCTCCTGTTTCTGCTCCAAAGGCTCCGTTTCAGGGAACAAACACTCACTTGGAGGTGCCACAGTTGCATTTGTAGAGTCCAAAGCTTTGATGCTAGGCTTGAAAGCCTCCTGTTTATGCAGCAAACCCTCAGTTTCAGGGTACAAACCCTCCTTTTTATGCTCCAAACCCTCATTTGGAGTGTACAAACCACATCTATAGGGCCCAAGGACTCATTACTGGGTACAAACACTCATTTGTAGGCACCAAATCTTCATTTTTAGAATACAAAGACCTCATTCTAGCGCTGAAAGCATCCTCCTCCTGCTACAAACCCTGAGCTTTCGGGCAAAAATCCTCATTTATAGGGTGCAACCCCCAATTTTAAGGCCCGAGGCTTCATTTTAAGCACACAAAGCTTTGAATCTAGGGGAGAAAGCATCCTTTTCATGACTCAAACGCCCAGTTTTAGAGTCCAAACCCTCCTTGTTATGCTCCAAACGCTCACTTTAGGTGTACAAACCACATCTTTATGGCAAATATCCTCATTATTGGGTTCAAACCGTCCTTTCTAGGCCCCAAAGCTGCATTTTTCGAATACAAAGCCTTGATTCTAGGGTTGAAAGGCTCCTGTTTCTGCTCCAAAGGCTCCGTTTCAGGGAACAAACACTCACTTGGAGGTGCCACAGTTGCATTTGTAGAGTCCAAAGCTTTGATGCTAGGCTTGAAAGCTTCCTCTTTATACAACAAACCCTCAGTTTCAGGTAACAAACCCTCCTTTTTATGCTCCAAACCCTCATTTGGAGTGTACAAACCACATCTATAGGGCCCAAGGACTCGTTACTGGGTACAAGCACTCATTCTGAGGGGCCAAATCTTGATTTTTAGAATACAAAGTCTGTGGTGGTGCAATTCTTACCCCTCCCCGCCCGTCCTTGTTGGGCTGCTTGGTGCTACGTGTGATTCCACCCACATCCCCCGAGCTATACACCAATCTGTGGAGATAAGGACTGATAGCATTAAGGAGCCTGGCTCCTGCCCCCTGCCGATTGCTCGGAAACGGTTAAAATGGCCCATCATCTCCTAAGGGCCTGGCACACCTGTGCCTGGGATGTGGTCAAATGGGAACAATAACAGACTTGCACATTCATGAAGTTCTTGCGCAACTGCTGGAAGGCACCAGATGGTATCTGACAAAAGTCAGTTATCTTGGACCCTATAAGCTGCGACCACAAGGGAGACCCTTTGAGCTCTCCTGGATCGCAGCGGGCCTGTGACCAGCACCTCCCCTGAGCTGGGACGCCTCTCGCGTGCCAAAACCCTTAAGGTGTCGCCTGCTGCCAGAGCTGACGGAAGGCCAGGGCGAAGTCCACCCGCTCGAGTCTCAATTATCGCCCGTTGAGGAATGCCAAGGCATTGGGAGCATTTACTCTAAACTCGAGAGGGAAATTTTCCTTTGAGCTAGCTTCTCTTTCACCCGTTCTTGCTCTGTTTATTGGTGTGTGGGTACGTACTTCATTCTACTGGACCCAGATACTTTTGTTTCTGTGTGTGTGCTTGGACGTTTTGTGTATGCGCATGTATATATGTATATATGTATATATTAAGGTACCGTTAAGTAAGTTAGTGTGACTCTTGTCATTTTAGAATCTGTGAATAAGTCGCTTTCCTTTCTTTCAGCATTTCTGAATTATTTTGTAATAAAAATAAATTGCTGTTACTTATTAATAAATCTAGATTTCTTACTAAATCATTACCGTGTCAATACTTTCATCCGCGACAAAGACCTCGTTCTAGGGCTGAAAGCGTCCTCCTTACGCGACAAACGATGATCTTGAGGGCAAAAATCCTCATTTATAGGGTGCAACCCCCAATTTTAAGGCCCGAGGCTTCATTTTAAGCACACAAAGCTTTGAATCTAGGGGAGAAAGCATCCTTTTCATGCCTCAAACGCCCAGTTTTAGAGTCCAAACCCTCCTTGTTATGCTCCAAACGCTCACTTTAGGCGTACAAACCACATCTTTATGGCAAATATCCTCATTATTGGCTTCAAACCCTCCTTTCTAGGCCCCAGAGCTGCATTTTTCGAATACAAAGCCTTGATTCTAGGGTTGAAAGGCTCCTGTTTCTGCTCCAAAGGCTCCGTTTCAGGGAACAAACACTCACTTGGAGGTGCCACAGTTGCATTTGTAGAGTCCAAAGCTTTGATGCTAGGCTTGAAAGCCTCCTGTTTATGCAGCAAACCCTCAGTTTCAGGGTACAAACCCTCCTTTTTATGCTCCAAACCCTCATTTGGAGTGTACAAACCACATCTATAGGGCCCAAGGACTCATTACTGGGTACAAACACTCATTTGTAGGCACCAAATCTTCATTTTTAGAATACAAAGACCTCATTCTAGCGCTGAAAGCATCCTCCTCCTGCTACAAACCCTGAGCTTTCGGGCAAAAATCCTCATTTATAGGGTGCAACCCCCAATTTTAAGGCCCGAGGCTTCATTTTAAGCACACAAAGCTTTGAATCTAGGGCTGAAAGCATACTTTTCATGACTCAAACGCCCAGTTTTAGAGTCCAAACCCTCCTTGTTATGCTCCAAACGCTCACTTTAGGTGTACAAACCACATCTTTATGGCAAATATCCTCATTATTGGGTTCAAACCGTCCTTTCTAGGCCCCAAAGCTGCATTTTTCGAATACAAAGCCTTGATTCTAGGGTTGAAAGGCTCCTGTTTCTGCTCCAAAGGCTCCGTTTCAGGGAACAAACACTCACTTGGAGGTGCCACAGTTGCATTTGTAGAGTCCAAAGCTTTGATGCTAGGCTTGAAAGCTTCCTCTTTATACAACAAACCCTCAGTTTCAGGTAACAAACCCTCCTTTTTATGCTCCAAACCCTCATTTGGAGTGTACAAACCACATCTATAGGGCCCAAGGACTCGTTACTGGGTACAAGCACTCATTCTGAGGGGCCAAATCTTGATTTTTAGAATACAAAGTCTGTGGTGGTGCAATTCTTACCCCTCCCCGCCCGTCCTTGTTGGGCTGCTTGGTGCTACGTGTGATTCCACCCACATCCCCCGAGCTATACACCAATCTGTGGAGATAAGGACTGATAGCATTAAGGAGCCTGGCTCCTGCCCCCTGCCGATTGCTCGGAAACGGTTAAAATGGCCCATCATCTCCTAAGGGCCTGGCACACCTGTGCCTGGGATGTGGTCAAATGGGAACAATAACAGACTTGCACATTCATGAAGTTCTTGCGCAACTGCTGGAAGGCACCAGATGGTATCTGACAAAAGTCAGTTATCTTGGACCCTATAAGCTGCGACCACAAGGGAGACCCTTTGAGCTCTCCTGGATCGCAGCGGGCCTGTGACCAGCACCTCCCCTGAGCTGGGACGCCTCTCGCGTGCCAAAACCCTTAAGGTGTCGCCTGCTGCCAGAGCTGACGGAAGGCCAGGGCGAAGTCCACCCGCTCGAGTCTCAATTATCGCCCGTTGAGGAATGCCAAGGCATTGGGAGCATTTACTCTAAACTCGAGAGGGAAATTTTCCTTTGAGCTAGCTTCTCTTTCACCCGTTCTTGCTCTGTTTATTGGTGTGTGGGTACGTACTTCATTCTACTGGACCCAGATACTTTTGTTTCTGTGTGTGTGCTTGGACGTTTTGTGTATGCGCATGTATATATGTATATATGTATATATTAAGGTACCGTTAAGTAAGTTAGTGTGACTCTTGTCATTTTAGAATCTGTGAATAAGTCGCTTTCCTTTCTTTCAGCATTTCTGAATTATTTTGTAATAAAAATAAATTGCTGTTACTTATTAATAAATCTAGATTTCTTACTAAATCATTACCGTGTCAATACTTTCATCCGCGACAAAGACCTCGTTCTAGGGCTGAAAGCGTCCTCCTTACGCGACAAACGATGATCTTGAGGGCAAAAATCCTCATTTATAGGGTGCAACCCCCAATTTTAAGGCCCGAGGCTTCATTTTAAGCACACAAAGCTTTGAATCTAGGGGAGAAAGCATCCTTTTCATGCCTCAAACGCCCAGTTTTAGAGTCCAAACCCTCCTTGTTATGCTCCAAACGCTCACTTTAGGCGTACAAACCACATCTTTATGGCAAATATCCTCATTATTGGCTTCAAACCCTCCTTTCTAGGCCCCAGAGCTGCATTTTTCGAATACAAAGCCTTGATTCTAGGGTTGAAAGGCTCCTGTTTCTGCTCCAAAGGCTCCGTTTCAGGGAACAAACACTCACTTGGAGGTGCCACAGTTGCATTTGTAGAGTCCAAAGCTTTGATGCTAGGCTTGAAAGCCTCCTGTTTATGCAGCAAACCCTCAGTTTCAGGGTACAAACCCTCCTTTTTATGCTCCAAACCCTCATTTGGAGTGTACAAACCACATCTATAGGGCCCAAGGACTCATTACTGGGTACAAACACTCATTTGTAGGCACCAAATCTTCATTTTTAGAATACAAAGACCTCATTCTAGCGCTGAAAGCATCCTCCTCCTGCTACAAACCCTGAGCTTTCGGGCAAAAATCCTCATTTATAGGGTGCAACCCCCAATTTTAAGGCCCGAGGCTTCATTTTAAGCACACAAAGCTTTGAATCTAGGGGAGAAAGCATCCTTTTCATGACTCAAACGCCCAGTTTTAGAGTCCAAACCCTCCTTGTTATGCTCCAAACGCTCACTTTAGGTGTACAAACCACATCTTTATGGCAAATATCCTCATTATTGGGTTCAAACCGTCCTTTCTAGGCCCCAAAGCTGCATTTTTCGAATACAAAGCCTTGATTCTAGGGTTGAAAGGCTCCTGTTTCTGCTCCAAAGGCTCCGTTTCAGGGAACAAACACTCACTTGGAGGTGCCACAGTTGCATTTGTAGAGTCCAAAGCTTTGATGCTAGGCTTGAAAGCTTCCTCTTTATACAACAAACCCTCAGTTTCAGGTAACAAACCCTCCTTTTTATGCTCCAAACCCTCATTTGGAGTGTACAAACCACATCTATAGGGCCCAAGGACTCGTTACTGGGTACAAGCACTCATTCTGAGGGGCCAAATCTTGATTTTTAGAATACAAAGTCTGTGGTGGTGCAATTCTTACCCCTCCCCGCCCGTCCTTGTTGGGCTGCTTGGTGCTACGTGTGATTCCACCCACATCCCCCGAGCTATACACCAATCTGTGGAGATAAGGACTGATAGCATTAAGGAGCCTGGCTCCTGCCCCCTGCCGATTGCTCGGAAACGGTTAAAATGGCCCATCATCTCCTAAGGGCCTGGCACACCTGTGCCTGGGATGTGGTCAAATGGGAACAATAACAGACTTGCACATTCATGAAGTTCTTGCGCAACTGCTGGAAGGCACCAGATGGTATCTGACAAAAGTCAGTTATCTTGGACCCTATAAGCTGCGACCACAAGGGAGACCCTTTGAGCTCTCCTGGATCGCAGCGGGCCTGTGACCAGCACCTCCCCTGAGCTGGGACGCCTCTCGCGTGCCAAAACCCTTAAGGTGTCGCCTGCTGCCAGAGCTGACGGAAGGCCAGGGCGAAGTCCACCCGCTCGAGTCTCAATTATCGCCCGTTGAGGAATGCCAAGGCATTGGGAGCATTTACTCTAAACTCGAGAGGGAAATTTTCCTTTGAGCTAGCTTCTCTTTCACCCGTTCTTGCTCTGTTTATTGGTGTGTGGGTACGTACTTCATTCTACTGGACCCAGATACTTTTGTTTCTGTGTGTGTGCTTGGACGTTTTGTGTATGCGCATGTATATATGTATATATTAAGGTACCGTTAAGTAAGTTAGTGTGACTCTTGTCATTTTAGAATCTGTGAATAAGTCGCTTTCCTTTCTTTCAGCATTTCTGAATTATTTTGTAATAAAAATAAATTGCTGTTACTTATTAATAAATCTAGATTTCTTACTAAATCATTACCGTGTCAATACTTTCATCCGCGACAAAGACCTCGTTCTAGGGCTGAAAGCGTCCTCCTTACGCGACAAACGATGATCTTGAGGGCAAAAATCCTCATTTATAGGGTGCAACCCCCAATTTTAAGGCCCGAGGCTTCATTTTAAGCACACAAAGCTTTGAATCTAGGGGAGAAAGCATCCTTTTCATGCCTCAAACGCCCAGTTTTAGAGTCCAAACCCTCCTTGTTATGCTCCAAACGCTCACTTTAGGCGTACAAACCACATCTTTATGGCAAATATCCTCATTATTGGCTTCAAACCCTCCTTTCTAGGCCCCAGAGCTGCATTTTTCGAATACAAAGCCTTGATTCTAGGGTTGAAAGGCTCCTGTTTCTGCTCCAAAGGCTCCGTTTCAGGGAACAAACACTCACTTGGAGGTGCCACAGTTGCATTTGTAGAGTCCAAAGCTTTGATGCTAGGCTTGAAAGCCTCCTGTTTATGCAGCAAACCCTCAGTTTCAGGGTACAAACCCTCCTTTTTATGCTCCAAACCCTCATTTGGAGTGTACAAACCACATCTATAGGGCCCAAGGACTCATTACTGGGTACAAACACTCATTTGTAGGCACCAAATCTTCATTTTTAGAATACAAAGACCTCATTCTAGGGCTGAAAGCGTCCTCCTCCTGCTACAAACCCTGAGCTTTCGGGCAAAAATCCTCTTTATAGGCTACAACCCCCAATTTTAAGGCCCAAGGTGTTTATTTTAAGCACACAAAGCTTTGAATCTAGGGCTGAAAGCATCCTTTTCATGCCTCAAACGCCCAGTTTTAGAGTCCAAACCCTCCTTGTTATGCTCCAAACGCTCACTTTAGGCGTACAAACCACATCTTTATGGCAAATATCCTCATTATTGGCTTCAAACCGTCCTTTCTAGGCCCCAGAGCTGCATTTTTCGAATACAAAGCCTTGATTCTAGGGTTGAAAGGCTCCTGTTTCTGCTCCAAAGGCTCCGTTTCAGGGAACAAACACTCACTTGGAGGTGCCACAGCTGCATTTGTAGAGTCCAAAGCTTTGATGCTAGGCTTGAAAGCTTCCTCTTTATACAACAAACCCTCAGTTTCAGGTAACAAACCCTCCTTTTTATGCTCCAAACCCTCATTTGGAGTGTACAAACCACATCTATAGGGCCCAAGGACTCGTTACTGGGTACAAGCACTCATTCTGAGGGGCCAAATCTTGATTTTTAGAATACAAAGTCTGTGGTGGTGCAATTCTTACCCCTCCCCGCCCGTCCTTGTTGGGCTGCTTGGTGCTACGTGTGATTCCACCCACATCCCCCGAGCTATACACCAATCTGTGGAGATAAGGACTGATAGCATTAAGGAGCCTGGCTCCTGCCCCCTGCCGATTGCTCGGAAACGGTTAAAATGGCCCATCATCTCCTAAGGGCCTGGCACACCTGTGCCTGGGATGTGGTCAAATGGGAACAATAACAGACTTGCACATTCATGAAGTTCTTGCGCAACTGCTGGAAGGCACCAGATGGTATCTGACAAAAGTCAGTTATCTTGGACCCTATAAGCTGCGACCACAAGGGAGACCCTTTGAGCTCTCCTGGATCGCAGCGGGCCTGTGACCAGCACCTCCCCTGAGCTGGGACGCCTCTCGCGTGCCAAAACCCTTAAGGTGTCGCCTGCTGCCAGAGCTGACGGAAGGCCAGGGCGAAGTCCACCCGCTCGAGTCTCAATTATCGCCCGTTGAGGAATGCCAAGGCATTGGGAGCATTTACTCTAAACTCGAGAGGGAAATTTTCCTTTGAGCTAGCTTCTCTTTCACCCGTTCTTGCTCTGTTTATTGGTGTGTGGGTACGTACTTCATTCTACTGGACCCAGATACTTTTGTTTCTGTGTGTGTGCTTGGACGTTTTGTGTATGCGCATGTATATATGTATATATGTATATATTAAGGTACCGTTAAGTAAGTTAGTGTGACTCTTGTCATTTTAGAATCTGTGAATAAGTCGCTTTCCTTTCTTTCAGCATTTCTGAATTATTTTGTAATAAAAATAAATTGCTGTTACTTATTAATAAATCTAGATTTCTTACTAAATCATTACCGTGTCAATACTTTCATCCGCGACAAAGACCTCGTTCTAGGGCTGAAAGCGTCCTCCTTACGCGACAAACGATGATCTTGAGGGCAAAAATCCTCATTTATAGGGTGCAACCCCCAATTTTAAGGCCCGAGGCTTCATTTTAAGCACACAAAGCTTTGAATCTAGGGCTGAAAGCATCCTTTTCATGCCTCAAACGCCCAGTTTTAGAGTCCAAACCCTCCTTGTTATGCTCCAAACGCTCACTTTAGGCGTACAAACCACATCTTTATGGCAAATATCCTCATTATTGGCTTCAAACCCTCCTTTCTAGGCCCCAGAGCTGCATTTTTCGAATACAAAGCCTTGATTCTAGGGTTGAAAGGCTCCTGTTTCTGCTCCAAAGGCTCCGTTTCAGGGAACAAACACTCACTTGGAGGTGCCACAGTTGCATTTGTAGAGTCCAAAGCTTTGATGCTAGGCTTGAAAGCCTCCTGTTTATGCAGCAAACCCTCAGTTTCAGGGTACAAACCCTCCTTTTTATGCTCCAAACCCTCATTTGGAGTGTACAAACCACATCTATAGGGCCCAAGGACTCATTACTGGGTACAAACACTCATTTGTAGGCACCAAATCTTCATTTTTAGAATACAAAGACCTCATTCTAGGGCTGAAAGCGTCCTCCTCCTGCTACAAACCCTGAGCTTTCGGGCAAAAATCCTCTTTATAGGCTACAACCCCCAATTTTAAGGCCCGAGGTGTTTATTTTAAGCACACAAAGCTTTGAATCTAGGGCTGAAAGCATCCTTTTCATGCCTCAAACGCCCAGTTTTAGAGTCCAAACCCTCCTTGTTATGCTCCAAACGCTCACTTTAGGCGTACAAACCACATCTTTATGGCAAATATCCTCATTATTGGCTTCAAACCCTCCTTTCTAGGCCCCAGAGCTGCATTTTTCGAATACAAAGCCTTGATTCTAGGGTTGAAAGGCTCCTGTTTCTGCTCCAAAGGCTCCGTTTCAGGGAACAAACACTCACTTGGAGGTGCCACAGCTGCATTTGTAGAGTCCAAAGCTTTGATGCTAGGCTTGAAAGCTTCCTCTTTATACAACAAACCCTCAGTTTCAGGTAACAAACCCTCCTTTTTATGCTCCAAACCCTCATTTGGAGTGTACAAACCACATCTATAGGGCCCAAGGACTCGTTACTGGGTACAAGCACTCATTCTGAGGGGCCAAATCTTGATTTTTAGAATACAAAGTCTGTGGTGGTGCAATTCTTACCCCTCCCCGCCCGTCCTTGTTGGGCTGCTTGGTGCTACGTGTGATTCCACCCACATCCCCCGAGCTATACACCAATCTGTGGAGATAAGGACTGATAGCATTAAGGAGCCTGGCTCCTGCCCCCTGCCGATTGCTCGGAAACGGTTAAAATGGCCCATCATCTCCTAAGGGCCTGGCACACCTGTGCCTGGGATGTGGTCAAATGGGAACAATAACAGACTTGCACATTCATGAAGTTCTTGCGCAACTGCTGGAAGGCACCAGATGGTATCTGACAAAAGTCAGTTATCTTGGACCCTATAAGCTGCGACCACAAGGGAGACCCTTTGAGCTCTCCTGGATCGCAGCGGGCCTGTGACCAGCACCTCCCCTGAGCTGGGACGCCTCTCGCGTGCCAAAACCCTTAAGGTGTCGCCTGCTGCCAGAGCTGACGGAAGGCCAGGGCGAAGTCCACCCGCTCGAGTCTCAATTATCGCCCGTTGAGGAATGCCAAGGCATTGGGAGCATTTACTCTAAACTCGAGAGGGAAATTTTCCTTTGAGCTAGCTTCTCTTTCACCCGTTCTTGCTCTGTTTATTGGTGTGTGGGTACGTACTTCATTCTACTGGACCCAGATACTTTTGTTTCTGTGTGTGTGCTTGGACGTTTTGTGTATGCGCATGTATATATGTATATATGTATATATTAAGGTACCGTTAAGTAAGTTAGTGTGACTCTTGTCATTTTAGAATCTGTGAATAAGTCGCTTTCCTTTCTTTCAGCATTTCTGAATTATTTTGTAATAAAAATAAATTGCTGTTACTTATTAATAAATCTAGATTTCTTACTAAATCATTACCGTGTCAATACTTTCATCCGCGACAAAGACCTCGTTCTAGGGCTGAAAGCGTCCTCCTTACGCGACAAACGATGATCTTGAGGGCAAAAATCCTCATTTATAGGGTGCAACCCCCAATTTTAAGGCCCGAGGCTTCATTTTAAGCACACAAAGCTTTGAATCTAGGGCTGAAAGCATCCTTTTCATGCCTCAAACGCCCAGTTTTAGAGTCCAAACCCTCCTTGTTATGCTCCAAACGCTCACTTTAGGCGTACAAACCACATCTTTATGGCAAATATCCTCATTATTGGCTTCAAACCCTCCTTTCTAGGCCCCAGAGCTGCATTTTTCGAATACAAAGCCTTGATTCTAGGGTTGAAAGGCTCCTGTTTCTGCTCCAAAGGCTCCGTTTCAGGGAACAAACACTCACTTGGAGGTGCCACAGTTGCATTTGTAGAGTCCAAAGCTTTGATGCTAGGCTTGAAAGCCTCCTGTTTATGCAGCAAACCCTCAGTTTCAGGGTACAAACCCTCCTTTTTATGCTCCAAACCCTCATTTGGAGTGTACAAACCACATCTATAGGGCCCAAGGACTCATTACTGGGTACAAACACTCATTTGTAGGCACCAAATCTTCATTTTTAGAATACAAAGACCTCATTCTAGGGCTGAAAGCATCCTCCTCCTGCTACAAACCCTGAGCTTTCGGGCAAAAATCCTCATTTATAGGGTGCAACCCCCAATTTTAAGGCCCGAGGCTTCATTTTAAGCACACAAAGCTTTGAATCTAGGGGAGAAAGCATCCTTTTCATGACTCAAACGCCCAGTTTTAGAGTCCAAACCCTCCTTGTTATGCTCCAAACGCTCACTTTAGGCGTACAAACCACATCTTTATGGCAAATATCCTCATTATTGGGTTCAAACCCTCCTTTCTAGGCCCCAGAGCTGCATTTTTCGAATACAAAGCCTTGATTCTAGGGTTGAAAGGCTCCTGTTTCTGCTCCAAAGGCTCCGTTTCAGGGAACAAACACTCACTTGGAGGTGCCACAGCTGCATTTGTAGAGTCCAAAGCTTTGATGCTAGGCTTGAAAGCTTCCTCTTTATACAACAAACCCTCAGTTTCAGGTAACAAACCCTCCTTTTTATGCTCCAAACCCTCATTTGGAGTGTACAAACCACATCTATAGGGCCCAAGGACTCGTTACTGGGTACAAGCACTCATTCTGAGGGGCCAAATCTTGATTTTTAGAATACAAAGTCTGTGGTGGTGCAATTCTTACCCCTCCCCGCCCGTCCTTGTTGGGCTGCTTGGTGCTACGTGTGATTCCACCCACATCCCCCGAGCTATACACCAATCTGTGGAGATAAGGACTGATAGCATTAAGGAGCCTGGCTCCTGCCCCCTGCCGATTGCTCGGAAACGGTTAAAATGGCCCATCATCTCCTAAGGGCCTGGCACACCTGTGCCTGGGATGTGGTCAAATGGGAACAATAACAGACTTGCACATTCATGAAGTTCTTGCGCAACTGCTGGAAGGCACCAGATGGTATCTGACAAAAGTCAGTTATCTTGGACCCTATAAGCTGCGACCACAAGGGAGACCCTTTGAGCTCTCCTGGATCGCAGCGGGCCTGTGACCAGCACCTCCCCTGAGCTGGGACGCCTCTCGCGTGCCAAAACCCTTAAGGTGTCGCCTGCTGCCAGAGCTGACGGAAGGCCAGGGCGAAGTCCACCCGCTCGAGTCTCAATTATCGCCCGTTGAGGAATGCCAAGGCATTGGGAGCATTTACTCTAAACTCGAGAGGGAAATTTTCCTTTGAGCTAGCTTCTCTTTCACCCGTTCTTGCTCTGTTTATTGGTGTGTGGGTACGTACTTCATTCTACTGGACCCAGATACTTTTGTTTCTGTGTGTGTGCTTGGACGTTTTGTGTATGCGCATGTATATATGTATATATGTATATATTAAGGTACCGTTAAGTAAGTTAGTGTGACTCTTGTCATTTTAGAATCTGTGAATAAGTCGCTTTCCTTTCTTTCAGCATTTCTGAATTATTTTGTAATAAAAATAAATTGCTGTTACTTATTAATAAATCTAGATTTCTTACTAAATCATTACCGTGTCAATACTTTCATCCGCGACAAAGACCTCGTTCTAGGGCTGAAAGCGTCCTCCTTACGCGACAAACGATGATCTTGAGGGCAAAAATCCTCATTTATAGGGTGCAACCCCCAATTTTAAGGCCCGAGGCTTCATTTTAAGCACACAAAGCTTTGAATCTAGGGCTGAAAGCATACTTTTCATGCCTCAAACGCCCAGTTTTAGAGTCCAAACCCTCCTTGTTATGCTCCAAACGCTCACTTTAGGCGTACAAACCACATCTTTATGGCAAATATCCTCATTATTGGCTTCAAACCCTCCTTTCTAGGCCCCAGAGCTGCATTTTTCGAATACAAAGCCTTGATTCTAGGGTTGAAAGGCTCCTGTTTCTGCTCCAAAGGCTCCGTTTCAGGGAGCAAACACTCACTTGGAGGTGCCACAGTTGCATTTGTAGAGTCCAAAGCTTTGATGCTAGGCTTGAAAGCCTCCTGTTTATGCAGCAAACCCTCAGTTTCAGGGTACAAACCCTCCTTTTTATGCTCCAAACCCTCATTTGGAGTGTACAAACCACATCTATAGGGCCCAAGGACTCATTACTGGGTACAAACACTCATTTGTAGGCACCAAATCTTCATTTTTAGAATACAAAGACCTCATTCTAGCGCTGAAAGCATCCTCCTCCTGCTACAAACCCTGAGCTTTCGGGCAAAAATCCTCATTTATAGGGTGCAACCCCCAATTTTAAGGCCCGAGGCTTCATTTTAAGCACACAAAGCTTTGAATCTAGGGGAGAAAGCATCCTTTTCATGACTCAAACGCCCAGTTTTAGAGTCCAAACCCTCCTTGTTATGCTCCAAACGCTCACTTTAGGCGTACAAACCACATCTTTATGGCAAATATCCTCATTATTGGGTTCAAACCGTCCTTTCTAGGCCCCAAAGCTGCATTTTTCGAATACAAAGCCTTGATTCTAGGGTTGAAAGGCTCCTGTTTCTGCTCCAAAGGCTCCGTTTCAGGGAACAAACACTCACTTGGAGGTGCCACAGCTGCATTTGTAGAGTCCAAAGCTTTGATGCTAGGCTTGAAAGCTTCCTCTTTATACAACAAACCCTCAGTTTCAGGTAACAAACCCTCCTTTTTATGCTCCAAACCCTCATTTGGAGTGTACAAACCACATCTATAGGGCCCAAGGACTCGTTACTGGGTACAAGCACTCATTCTGAGGGGCCAAATCTTGATTTTTAGAATACAAAGTCTGTGGTGGTGCAATTCTTACCCCTCCCCGCCCGTCCTTGTTGGGCTGCTTGGTGCTACGTGTGATTCCACCCACATCCCCCGAGCTATACACCAATCTGTGGAGATAAGGACTGATAGCATTAAGGAGCCTGGCTCCTGCCCCCTGCCGATTGCTCGGAAACGGTTAAAATGGCCCATCATCTCCTAAGGGCCTGGCACACCTGTGCCTGGGATGTGGTCAAATGGGAACAATAACAGACTTGCACATTCATGAAGTTCTTGTGCAACTGCTGGAAGGCACCAGATGGTATCTGACAAAAGTCAGTTATCTTGGACCCTATAAGCTGCGACCACAAGGGAGACCCTTTGAGCTCTCCTGGATCGCAGCGGGCCTGTGACCAGCACCTCCCCTGAGCTGGGACGCCTCTCGCGTGCCAAAACCCTTAAGGTGTCGCCTGCTGCCAGAGCTGACGGAAGGCCAGGGCGAAGTCCACCCGCTCGAGTCTCAATTATCGCCCGTTGAGGAATGCCAAGGCATTGGGAGCATTTACTCTAAACTCGAGAGGGAAATTTTCCTTTGAGCTAGCTTCTCTTTCACCTGTTCTTGCTCTGTTTATTGGTGTGTGGGTACGTACTTCATTCTACTGGACCCAGATACTTTTGTTTCTGTGTGTGTGCTTGGACGTTTTGTGTATGCGCATGTATATATGTATATATTAAGGTACCGTTAAGTAAGTTAGTGTGACTCTTGTAATTTTAGAATCTGTGAATAAGTCGCTTTCCTTTCTTTCAGCATTTCTGAATTATTTTGTAATAAAAATAAATTGCTGTTACTTATTAATAAATCTAGATTTCTTACTAAATCATTACCGTGTCAATACTTTCATCCGCGACAAAGACCTCGTTCTAGGGCTGAAAGCGTCCTCCTTACGTGACAAACGATGATCTTGAGGGCAAAAATCCTCATTTATAGGGTGCAACCCCCAATTTTAAGGCCCGAGGCTTCATTTTAAGCACACAAAGCTTTGAATCTAGGGGAGAAAGCATCCTTTTCATGCCTCAAACGCCCAGTTTTAGAGTCCAAACCCTCCTTGTTATGCTCCAAACGCTCACTTTAGGCGTACAAACCACATCTTTATGGCAAATATCCTCATTATTGGCTTCAAACCCTCCTTTCTAGGCCCCAGAGCTGCATTTTTCGAATACAAAGCCTTGATTCTAGGGTTGAAAGGCTCCTGTTTCTGCTCCAAAGGCTCCGTTTCAGGGAACAAACACTCACTTGGAGGTGCCACAGTTGCATTTGTAGAGTCCAAAGCTTTGATGCTAGGCTTGAAAGCCTCCTGTTTATGCAGCAAACCCTCAGTTTCAGGGTACAAACCCTCCTTTTTATGCTCCAAACCCTCATTTGGAGTGTACAAACCACATCTATAGGGCCCAAGGACTCATTACTGGGTACAAACACTCATTTGTAGGCACCAAATCTTCATTTTTAGAATACAAAGACCTCATTCTAGCGCTGAAAGCATCCTCCTCCTGCTACAAACCCTGAGCTTTCGGGCAAAAATCCTCATTTATAGGGTGCAACCCCCAATTTTAAGGCCCGAGGCTTCATTTTAAGCACACAAAGCTTTGAATCTAGGGGAGAAAGCATCCTTTTCATGACTCAAACGCCCAGTTTTAGAGTCCAAACCCTCCTTGTTATGCTCCAAACGCTCACTTTAGGTGTACAAACCACATCTTTATGGCAAATATCCTCATTATTGGGTTCAAACCGTCCTTTCTAGGCCCCAAAGCTGCATTTTTCGAATACAAAGCCTTGATTCTAGGGTTGAAAGGCTCCTGTTTCTGCTCCAAAGGCTCCGTTTCAGGGAACAAACACTCACTTGGAGGTGCCACAGTTGCATTTGTAGAGTCCAAAGCTTTGATGCTAGGCTTGAAAGCTTCCTCTTTATACAACAAACCCTCAGTTTCAGGTAACAAACCCTCCTTTTTATGCTCCAAACCCTCATTTGGAGTGTACAAACCACATCTATAGGGCCCAAGGACTCGTTACTGGGTACAAGCACTCATTCTGAGGGGCCAAATCTTGATTTTTAGAATACAAAGTCTGTGGTGGTGCAATTCTTACCCCTCCCCGCCCATCCTTGTTGGGCTGCTTGGTGCTACGTGTGATTCCACCCACATCCCCCGAGCTATACACCAATCTGTGGAGATAAGGACTGATAGCATTAAGGAGCCTGGCTCCTGCCCCCTGCCGATTGCTCGGAAACGGTTAAAATGGCCCATCATCTCCTAAGGGCCTGGCACACCTGTGCCTGGGATGTGGTCAAATGGGAACAATAACAGACTTGCACATTCATGAAGTTCTTGCGCAACTGCTGGAAGGCACCAGATGGTATCTGACAAAAGTCAGTTATCTTGGACCCTATAAGCTGCGACCACAAGGGAGACCCTTTGAGCTCTCCTGGATCGCAGCGGGCCTGTGACCAGCACCTCCCCTGAGCTGGGACGCCTCTCGCGTGCCAAAACCCTTAAGGTGTCGCCTGCTGCCAGAGCTGACGGAAGGCCAGGGCGAAGTCCACCCGCTCGAGTCTCAATTATCGCCCGTTGAGGAATGCCAAGGCATTGGGAGCATTTACTCTAAACTCGAGAGGGAAATTTTCCTTTGAGCTAGCTTCTCTTTCACCCGTTCTTGCTCTGTTTATTGGTGTGTGGGTACGTACTTCATTCTACTGGACCCAGATACTTTTGTTTCTGTGTGTGTGCTTGGACGTTTTGTGTATGCGCATGTATATATGTATATATTAAGGTACCGTTAAGTAAGTTAGTGTGACTCTTGTCATTTTAGAATCTGTGAATAAGTCGCTTTCCTTTCTTTCAGCATTTCTGAATTATTTTGTAATAAAAATAAATTGCTGTTACTTATTAATAAATCTAGATTTCTTACTAAATCATTACCGTGTCAATACTTTCATCCGCGACAAAGACCTCGTTCTAGGGCTGAAAGCATCCTCCTTACGCGACAAACGATGATCTTGAGGGCAAAAATCCTCATTTATAGGGTGCAACCCCCAATTTTAAGGCCCGAGGCTTCATTTTAAGCACACAAAGCTTTGAATCTAGGGGAGAAAGCATCCTTTTCATGACTCAAACGCCCAGTTTTAGAGTCCAAACCCTCCTTGTTATGCTCCAAAAGCTCAGTTTTGGGGTACAGACCACATCTTTATGGCAAATATCCTCATTATTGGCTTCAAATCCTCCTTTCTAGGCCCCAGAGCTGCATTTTTCGAATACAAAGCCTTGATTCTAGGGTTGAAAGGCTCCTGTTTCTGCTCCAAAGGCTCCGTTTCAGGGAACAAACACTCACTTGGAGGTGCCACAGTTGCATTTGTAGAGTCCAAAGCTTTGATGCTAGGCTTGAAAGCTTCCTCTTTATACAACAAACCCTCAGTTTCAGGGTACAAACCCTCCTTTTTATGCTCCAAACCCTCATTTGGAGTGTACAAACCACATCTATAGGGCCCAAGGACTCGTTACTGGGTACAAGCACTCATTCTGAGGGGCCAAATCTTGATTTTTAGAATACAAAGTCTGTGGTGGTGCAATTCTTACCCCTCCCCGCCCGTCCTTGTTGGGCTGCTTGGTGCTACGTGTGATTCCACCCACATCCCCCGAGCTATACACCAATCTGTGGAGATAAGGACTGATAGCATTAAGGAGCCTGGCTCCTGCCCCCTGCCGATTGCTCGGAAACGGTTAAAATGGCCCATCATCTCCTAAGGGCCTGGCACACCTGTGCCTGGGATGTGGTCAAATGGGAACAATAACAGACTTGCACATTCATGAAGTTCTTGCGCAACTGCTGGAAGGCACCAGATGGTATCTGACAAAAGTCAGTTATCTTGGACCCTATAAGCTGCGACCACAAGGGAGACCCTTTGAGCTCTCCTGGATCGCAGCGGGCCTGTGACCAGCACCTCCCCTGAGCTGGGACGCCTCTCGCGTGCCAAAACCCTTAAGGTGTCGCCTGCTGCCAGAGCTGACGGAAGGCCAGGGCGAAGTCCACCCGCTCGAGTCTCAATTATCGCCCGTTGAGGAATGCCAAGGCATTGGGAGCATTTACTCTAAACTCGAGAGGGAAATTTTCCTTTGAGCTAGCTTCTCTTTCACCCGTTCTTGCTCTGTTTATTGGTGTGTGGGTACGTACTTCATTCTACTGGACCCAGATACTTTTGTTTCTGTGTGTGTGCTTGGACGTTTTGTGTATGCGCATGTATATATGTATATATTAAGGTACCGTTAAGTAAGTTAGTGTGACTCTTGTCATTTTAGAATCTGTGAATAAGTCGCTTTCCTTTCTTTCAGCATTTCTGAATTATTTTGTAATAAAAATAAATTGCTGTTACTTATTAATAAATCTAGATTTCTTACTAAATCATTACCGTGTCAATACTTTCATCCGCGACAAAGACCTCGTTCTAGGGCTGAAAGCGTCCTCCTTACGTGACAAACGATGATCTTGAGGGCAAAAATCCTCATTTATAGGGTGCAACCCCCAATTTTAAGGCCCGAGGCTTCATTTTAAGCACACAAAGCTTTGAATCTAGGGGAGAAAGCATCCTTTTCATGCCTCAAACGCCCAGTTTTAGAGTCCAAACCCTCCTTGTTATGCTCCAAACGCTCACTTTAGGCGTACAAACCACATCTTTATGGCAAATATCCTCATTATTGGCTTCAAACCCTCCTTTCTAGGCCCCAGAGCTGCATTTTTCGAATACAAAGCCTTGATTCTAGGGTTGAAAGGCTCCTGTTTCTGCTCCAAAGGCTCCGTTTCAGGGAACAAACACTCACTTGGAGGTGCCACAGTTGCATTTGTAGAGTCCAAAGCTTTGATGCTAGGCTTGAAAGCCTCCTGTTTATGCAGCAAACCCTCAGTTTCAGGGTACAAACCCTCCTTTTTATGCTCCAAACCCTCATTTGGAGTGTACAAACCACATCTATAGGGCCCAAGGACTCATTACTGGGTACAAACACTCATTTGTAGGCACCAAATCTTCATTTTTAGAATACAAAGACCTCATTCTAGCGCTGAAAGCATCCTCCTCCTGCTACAAACCCTGAGCTTTCGGGCAAAAATCCTCATTTATAGGGTGCAACCCCCAATTTTAAGGCCCGAGGCTTCATTTTAAGCACACAAAGCTTTGAATCTAGGGGAGAAAGCATCCTTTTCATGACTCAAACGCCCAGTTTTAGAGTCCAAACCCTCCTTGTTATGCTCCAAACGCTCACTTTAGGTGTACAAACCACATCTTTATGGCAAATATCCTCATTATTGGGTTCAAACCGTCCTTTCTAGGCCCCAAAGCTGCATTTTTCGAATACAAAGCCTTGATTCTAGGGTTGAAAGGCTCCTGTTTCTGCTCCAAAGGCTCCGTTTCAGGGAACAAACACTCACTTGGAGGTGCCACAGTTGCATTTGTAGAGTCCAAAGCTTTGATGCTAGGCTTGAAAGCTTCCTCTTTATACAACAAACCCTCAGTTTCAGGTAACAAACCCTCCTTTTTATGCTCCAAACCCTCATTTGGAGTGTACAAACCACATCTATAGGGCCCAAGGACTCGTTACTGGGTACAAGCACTCATTCTGAGGGGCCAAATCTTGATTTTTAGAATACAAAGTCTGTGGTGGTGCAATTCTTACCCCTCCCCGCCCATCCTTGTTGGGCTGCTTGGTGCTACGTGTGATTCCACCCACATCCCCCGAGCTATACACCAATCTGTGGAGATAAGGACTGATAGCATTAAGGAGCCTGGCTCCTGCCCCCTGCCGATTGCTCGGAAACGGTTAAAATGGCCCATCATCTCCTAAGGGCCTGGCACACCTGTGCCTGGGATGTGGTCAAATGGGAACAATAACAGACTTGCACATTCATGAAGTTCTTGCGCAACTGCTGGAAGGCACCAGATGGTATCTGACAAAAGTCAGTTATCTTGGACCCTATAAGCTGCGACCACAAGGGAGACCCTTTGAGCTCTCCTGGATCGCAGCGGGCCTGTGACCAGCACCTCCCCTGAGCTGGGACGCCTCTCGCGTGCCAAAACCCTTAAGGTGTCGCCTGCTGCCAGAGCTGACGGAAGGCCAGGGCGAAGTCCACCCGCTCGAGTCTCAATTATCGCCCGTTGAGGAATGCCAAGGCATTGGGAGCATTTACTCTAAACTCGAGAGGGAAATTTTCCTTTGAGCTAGCTTCTCTTTCACCCGTTCTTGCTCTGTTTATTGGTGTGTGGGTACGTACTTCATTCTACTGGACCCAGATACTTTTGTTTCTGTGTGTGTGCTTGGACGTTTTGTGTATGCGCATGTATATATGTATATATTAAGGTACCGTTAAGTAAGTTAGTGTGACTCTTGTCATTTTAGAATCTGTGAATAAGTCGCTTTCCTTTCTTTCAGCATTTCTGAATTATTTTGTAATAAAAATAAATTGCTGTTACTTATTAATAAATCTAGATTTCTTACTAAATCATTACCGTGTCAATACTTTCATCCGCGACAAAGACCTCGTTCTAGGGCTGAAAGCATCCTCCTTACGCGACAAACGATGATCTTGAGGGCAAAAATCCTCATTTATAGGGTGCAACCCCCAATTTTAAGGCCCGAGGCTTCATTTTAAGCACACAAAGCTTTGAATCTAGGGGAGAAAGCATCCTTTTCATGACTCAAACGCCCAGTTTTAGAGTCCAAACCCTCCTTGTTATGCTCCAAAAGCTCAGTTTTGGGGTACAGACCACATCTTTATGGCAAATATCCTCATTATTGGCTTCAAATCCTCCTTTCTAGGCCCCAGAGCTGCATTTTTCGAATACAAAGCCTTGATTCTAGGGTTGAAAGGCTCCTGTTTCTGCTCCAAAGGCTCCGTTTCAGGGAACAAACACTCACTTGGAGGTGCCACAGTTGCATTTGTAGAGTCCAAAGCTTTGATGCTAGGCTTGAAAGCTTCCTCTTTATACAACAAACCCTCAGTTTCAGGTAACAAACCCTCCTTTTTATGCTCCAAACCCTCATTTGGAGTGTACAAACCACATCTATAGGGCCCAAGGACTCGTTACTGGGTACAAGCACTCATTCTGAGGGGCCAAATCTTGATTTTTAGAATACAAAGTCTGTGGTGGTGCAATTCTTACCCCTCCCCGCCCGTCCTTGTTGGGCTGCTTGGTGCTACGTGTGATTCCACCCACATCCCCCGAGCTATACACCAATCTGTGGAGATAAGGACTGATAGCATTAAGGAGCCTGGCTCCTGCCCCCTGCCGATTGCTCGGAAACGGTTAAAATGGCCCATCATCTCCTAAGGGCCTGGCACACCTGTGCCTGGGATGTGGTCAAATGGGAACAATAACAGACTTGCACATTCATGAAGTTCTTGCGCAACTGCTGGAAGGCACCAGATGGTATCTGACAAAAGTCAGTTATCTTGGACCCTATAAGCTGCGACCACAAGGGAGACCCTTTGAGCTCTCCTGGATCGCAGCGGGCCTGTGACCAGCACCTCCCCTGAGCTGGGACGCCTCTCGCGTGCCAAAACCCTTAAGGTGTCGCCTGCTGCCAGAGCTGACGGAAGGCCAGGGCGAAGTCCACCCGCTCGAGTCTCAATTATCGCCCGTTGAGGAATGCCAAGGCATTGGGAGCATTTACTCTAAACTCGAGAGGGAAATTTTCCTTTGAGCTAGCTTCTCTTTCACCCGTTCTTGCTCTGTTTATTGGTGTGTGGGTACGTACTTCATTCTACTGGACCCAGATACTTTTGTTTCTGTGTGTGTGCTTGGACGTTTTGTGTATGCGCATGTATATATGTATATATTAAGGTACCGTTAAGTAAGTTAGTGTGACTCTTGTCATTTTAGAATCTGTGAATAAGTCGCTTTCCTTTCTTTCAGCATTTCTGAATTATTTTGTAATAAAAATAAATTGCTGTTACTTATTAATAAATCTAGATTTCTTACTAAATCATTACCGTGTCAATACTTTCATCCGCGACAAAGACCTCGTTCTAGGGCTGAAAGCGTCCTCCTTACGTGACAAACGATGATCTTGAGGGCAAAAATCCTCATTTATAGGGTGCAACCCCCAATTTTAAGGCCCGAGGCTTCATTTTAAGCACACAAAGCTTTGAATCTAGGGGAGAAAGCATCCTTTTCATGCCTCAAACGCCCAGTTTTAGAGTCCAAACCCTCCTTGTTATGCTCCAAACGCTCACTTTAGGCGTACAAACCACATCTTTATGGCAAATATCCTCATTATTGGCTTCAAACCCTCCTTTCTAGGCCCCAGAGCTGCATTTTTCGAATACAAAGCCTTGATTCTAGGGTTGAAAGGCTCCTGTTTCTGCTCCAAAGGCTCCGTTTCAGGGAACAAACACTCACTTGGAGGTGCCACAGTTGCATTTGTAGAGTCCAAAGCTTTGATGCTAGGCTTGAAAGCCTCCTGTTTATGCAGCAAACCCTCAGTTTCAGGGTACAAACCCTCCTTTTTATGCTCCAAACCCTCATTTGGAGTGTACAAACCACATCTATAGGGCCCAAGGACTCATTACTGGGTACAAACACTCATTTGTAGGCACCAAATCTTCATTTTTAGAATACAAAGACCTCATTCTAGGGCTGAAAGCGTCCTCCTCCTGCTACAAACCCTGAGCTTTCGGGCAAAAATCCTCTTTATAGGCTACAACCCCCAATTTTAAGGCCCGAGGTGTTTATTTTAAGCACACAAAGCTTTGAATATAGGGCTGAAAGCATACTTTTCATGACTCAAACGCCCAGTTTTAGAGTCCAAACCCTCCTTGTTATGCTCCAAACGCTCACTTTAGGCGTACAAACCACATCTTTATGGCAAATATCCTCATTATTGGCTTCAAACCGTCCTTTCTAGGCCCCAGAGCTGCATTTTTCGAATACAAAGCCTTGATTCTAGGGTTGAAAGGCTCCTGTTTCTGCTCCAAAGGCTCCGTTTCAGGGAACAAACACTCACTTGGAGGTGCCACAGCTGCATTTGTAGAGTCCAAAGCTTTGATGCTAGGCTTGAAAGCTTCCTCTTTATACAACAAACCCTCAGTTTCAGGGTACAAACCCTCCTTTTTATGCTCCAAACCCTCATTTGGAGTGTACAAACCACATCTATAGGGCCCAAGGACTCGTTACTGGGTACAAGCACTCATTCTGAGGGGCCAAATCTTGATTTTTAGAATACAAAGTCTGTGGTGGTGCAATTCTTACCCCTCCCCGCCCGTCCTTGTTGGGCTGCTTGGTGCTACGTGTGATTCCACCCACATCCCCCGAGCTATACACCAATCTGTGGAGATAAGGACTGATAGCATTAAGGAGCCTGGCTCCTGCCCCCTGCCGATTGCTCGGAAACGGTTAAAATGGCCCATCATCTCCTAAGGGCCTGGCACACCTGTGCCTGGGATGTGGTCAAATGGGAACAATAACAGACTTGCACATTCATGAAGTTCTTGCGCAACTGCTGGAAGGCACCAGATGGTATCTGACAAAAGTCAGTTATCTTGGACCCTATAAGCTGCGACCACAAGGGAGACCCTTTGAGCTCTCCTGGATCGCAGCGGGCCTGTGACCAGCACCTCCCCTGAGCTGGGACGCCTCTCGCGTGCCAAAACCCTTAAGGTGTCGCCTGCTGCCAGAGCTGACGGAAGGCCAGGGCGAAGTCCACCCGCTCGAGTCTCAATTATCGCCCGTTGAGGAATGCCAAGGCATTGGGAGCATTTACTCTAAACTCGAGAGGGAAATTTTCCTTTGAGCTAGCTTCTCTTTCACCCGTTCTTGCTCTGTTTATTGGTGTGTGGGTACGTACTTCATTCTACTGGACCCAGATACTTTTGTTTCTGTGTGTGTGCTTGGACGTTTTGTGTTCATTCTACTGGATCCAAATACTTTTGTTTCCGTGTGTGTGTGTTTGGACGTTTTGTGTATGCGCATGTATATATGTATATATTAAGGTACCGTTAAGTAAGTTAGTGTGACTCTTGTCATTTTAGAATCTGTGAATAAGTCGCTTTCCTTTCTTTCAGCATTTCTGAATTATTTTGTAATAAAAATAAATTGCTGTTACTTATTAATAAATCTAGATTTCTTACTAAATCATTACCGTGTCAATACTTTCATCCGCGACAAAGACCTCGTTCTAGGGCTGAAAGCGTCCTCCTTACGCGACAAACGATGATCTTGAGGGCAAAAATCCTCATTTATAGGGTGCAACCCCCAATTTTAAGGCCCGAGGCTTCATTTTAAGCACACAAAGCTTTGAATCTAGGGGAGAAAGCATCCTTTTCATGACTCAAACGCCCAGTTTTAGAGTCCAAACCCTCCTTGTTATGCTCCAAAAGCTCAGTTTTGGGGTACAGACCACATCTTTATGGCAAATATCCTCATTATTGGCTTCAAATCCTCCTTTCTAGGCCCCAGAGCTGCATTTTTCGAATACAAAGCCTTGATTCTAGGGTTGAAAGGCTCCTGTTTCTGCTCCAAAGGCTCCGTTTCAGGGAACAAACACTCACTTGGAGGTGCCACAGTTGCATTTGTAGAGTCCAAAGCTTTGATGCTAGGCTTGAAAGCCTCCTGTTTATGCAGCAAACCCTCAGTTTCAGGGTACAAACCCTCCTTTTTATGCTCCAAACCCTCATTTGGAGTGTACAAACCACATCTATAGGGCCCAAGGACTCATTACTGGGTACAAACACTCATTTGTAGGCACCAAATCTTCATTTTTAGAATACAAAGACCTCATTCTAGCGCTGAAAGCATCCTCCTCCTGCTACAAACCCTGAGCTTTCGGGCAAAAATCCTCATTTATAGGGTGCAACCCCCAATTTTAAGGCCCGAGGCTTCATTTTAAGCACACAAAGCTTTGAATCTAGGGGAGAAAGCATCCTTTTCATGACTCAAACGCCCAGTTTTAGAGTCCAAACCCTCCTTGTTATGCTCCAAACGCTCACTTTAGGTGTACAAACCACATCTTTATGGCAAATATCCTCATTATTGGGTTCAAACCGTCCTTTCTAGGCCCCAGAGCTGCATTTTTCGAATACAAAGCCTTGATTCTAGGGTTGAAAGGCTCCTGTTTCTGCTCCAAAGGCTCCGTTTCAGGGAACAAACACTCACTTGGAGGTGCCACAGTTGCATTTGTAGAGTCCAAAGCTTTGATGCTAGGCTTGAAAGCTTCCTCTTTATACAACAAACCCTCAGTTTCAGGTAACAAACCCTCCTTTTTATGCTCCAAACCCTCATTTGGAGTGTACAAACCACATCTATAGGGCCCAAGGACTCGTTACTGGGTACAAGCACTCATTCTGAGGGGCCAAATCTTGATTTTTAGAATACAAAGTCTGTGGTGGTGCAATTCTTACCCCTCCCCGCCCGTCCTTGTTGGGCTGCTTGGTGCTACGTGTGATTCCACCCACATCCCCCGAGCTATACACCAATCTGTGGAGATAAGGACTGATAGCATTAAGGAGCCTGGCTCCTGCCCCCTGCCGATTGCTCGGAAACGGTTAAAATGGCCCATCATCTCCTAAGGGCCTGGCACACCTGTGCCTGGGATGTGGTCAAATGGGAACAATAACAGACTTGCACATTCATGAAGTTCTTGCGCAACTGCTGGAAGGCACCAGATGGTATCTGACAAAAGTCAGTTATCTTGGACCCTATAAGCTGCGACCACAAGGGAGACCCTTTGAGCTCTCCTGGATCGCAGCGGGCCTGTGACCAGCACCTCCCCTGAGCTGGGACGCCTCTCGCGTGCCAAAACCCTTAAGGTGTCGCCTGCTGCCAGAGCTGACGGAAGGCCAGGGCGAAGTCCACCCGCTCGAGTCTCAATTATCGCCCGTTGAGGAATGCCAAGGCATTGGGAGCATTTACTCTAAACTCGAGAGGGAAATTTTCCTTTGAGCTAGCTTCTCTTTCACCCGTTCTTGCTCTGTTTATTGGTGTGTGGGTACGTACTTCATTCTACTGGACCCAGATACTTTTGTTTCTGTGTGTGTGCTTGGACGTTTTGTGTATGCGCATGTATATATGTATATATTAAGGTACCGTTAAGTAAGTTAGTGTGACTCTTGTCATTTTAGAATCTGTGAATAAGTCGCTTTCCTTTCTTTCAGCATTTCTGAATTATTTTGTAATAAAAATAAATTGCTGTTACTTATTAATAAATCTAGATTTCTTACTAAATCATTACCGTGTCAATACTTTCATCCGCGACAAAGACCTCGTTCTAGGGCTGAAAGCATCCTCCTTACGCGACAAACGATGATCTTGAGGGCAAAAATCCTCATTTATAGGGTGCAACCCCCAATTTTAAGGCCCGAGGCTTCATTTTAAGCACACAAAGCTTTGAATCTAGGGGAGAAAGCATCCTTTTCATGACTCAAACGCCCAGTTTTAGAGTCCAAACCCTCCTTGTTATGCTCCAAAAGCTCAGTTTTGGGGTACAGACCACATCTTTATGGCAAATATCCTCATTATTGGCTTCAAATCCTCCTTTCTAGGCCCCAGAGCTGCATTTTTCGAATACAAAGCCTTGATTCTAGGGTTGAAAGGCTCCTGTTTCTGCTCCAAAGGCTCCGTTTCAGGGAACAAACACTCACTTGGAGGTGCCACAGTTGCATTTGTAGAGTCCAAAGCTTTGATGCTAGGCTTGAAAGCTTCCTCTTTATACAACAAACCCTCAGTTTCAGGGTACAAACCCTCCTTTTTATGCTCCAAACCCTCATTTGGAGTGTACAAACCACATCTATAGGGCCCAAGGACTCGTTACTGGGTACAAGCACTCATTCTGAGGGGCCAAATCTTGATTTTTAGAATACAAAGTCTGTGGTGGTGCAATTCTTACCCCTCCCCGCCCGTCCTTGTTGGGCTGCTTGGTGCTACGTGTGATTCCACCCACATCCCCCGAGCTATACACCAATCTGTGGAGATAAGGACTGATAGCATTAAGGAGCCTGGCTCCTGCCCCCTGCCGATTGCTCGGAAACGGTTAAAATGGCCCATCATCTCCTAAGGGCCTGGCACACCTGTGCCTGGGATGTGGTCAAATGGGAACAATAACAGACTTGCACATTCATGAAGTTCTTGCGCAACTGCTGGAAGGCACCAGATGGTATCTGACAAAAGTCAGTTATCTTGGACCCTATAAGCTGCGACCACAAGGGAGACCCTTTGAGCTCTCCTGGATCGCAGCGGGCCTGTGACCAGCACCTCCCCTGAGCTGGGACGCCTCTCGCGTGCCAAAACCCTTAAGGTGTCGCCTGCTGCCAGAGCTGACGGAAGGCCAGGGCGAAGTCCACCCGCTCGAGTCTCAATTATCGCCCGTTGAGGAATGCCAAGGCATTGGGAGCATTTACTCTAAACTCGAGAGGGAAATTTTCCTTTGAGCTAGCTTCTCTTTCACCCGTTCTTGCTCTGTTTATTGGTGTGTGGGTACGTACTTCATTCTACTGGACCCAGATACTTTTGTTTCTGTGTGTGTGCTTGGACGTTTTGTGTTCATTCTACTGGATCCAAATACTTTTGTTTCTGTGTGTGTGTGTTTGGACGTTTTGTGTATGCGCATGTATATATGTATATATTAAGGTACCGTTAAGTAAGTTAGTGTGACTCTTGTCATTTTAGAATCTGTGAATAAGTCGCTTTCCTTTCTTTCAGCATTTCTGAATTATTTTGTAATAAAAATAAATTGCTGTTACTTATTAATAAATCTAGATTTCTTACTAAATCATTACCGTGTCAATACTTTCATCCGCGACAAAGACCTCGTTCTAGGGCTGAAAGCGTCCTCCTTACGCGACAAACGATGATCTTGAGGGCAAAAATCCTCTTTATAGGGTGCAACCCCCAATTTTAAGGCCCGAGGCTTCATTTTAAGCACACAAAGCTTTGAATCTAGGGGAGAAAGCATCCTTTTCATGACTCAAACGCCCAGTTTTAGAGTCCAAACCCTCCTTGTTATGCTCCAAACGCTCACTTTAGGCGTACAAACCACATCTTCATGGCAAATATCCTCATTATTGGGTTCAAACCGTCCTTTCTAGGCCCCAAAGCTGCATTTTTCGAATACAAAGCCTTGATTCTAGGGTTGAAAGGCTCCTGTTTCTGCTCCAAAGGCTCCGTTTCAGGGAACAAACACTCACTTGGAGGTGCCACAGTTGCATTTGTAGAGTCCAAAGCTTTGATGCTAGGCTTGAAAGCCTCCTGTTTATGCAGCAAACCCTCAGTTTCAGGGTACAAACCCTCCTTTTTATGCTCCAAACCCTCATTTGGAGTGTACAAACCACATCTATAGGGCCCAAGGACTCATTACTGGGTACAAACACTCATTTGTAGGCACCAAATCTTCATTTTTAGAATACAAAGACCTCATTCTAGGGCTGAAAGCATCCTCCTCCTGCTACAAACCCTGAGCTTTCGGGCAAAAATCCTCATTTATAGGGTGCAACCCCCAATTTTAAGGCCAGAGGCTTCATTTTAAGCACACAAAGCTTTGAATCTAGGGGAGAAAGCATCCTTTTCATGACTCAAACGCCCAGTTTTAGAGTCCAAACCCTCCTTGTTATGCTCCAAACGCTCACTTTAGGCGTACAAACCACATCTTCATGGCAAATATCCTCATTATTGGGTTCAAACCGTCCTTTCTAGGCCCCAGAGCTGCATTTTTCGAATACAAAGCCTTGATTCTAGGGTTGAAAGGCTCCTGTTTCTGCTCCAAAGGCTCCGTTTCAGGGAACAAACACTCACTTGGAGGTGCCACAGTTGCATTTGTAGAGTCCAAAGCTTTGATGCTAGGCTTGAAAGCCTCCTGTTTATGCAGCAAACCCTCAGTTTCAGGGTACAAACCCTCCTTTTTATGCTCCAAACCCTCATTTGGAGTGTACAAACCACATCTATAGGGCCCAAGGACTCATTACTGGGTACAAACACTCATTTGTAGGCACCAAATCTTCATTTTTAGAATACAAAGACCTCATTCTAGGGCTGAAAGCATCCTCCTCCTGCTACAAACCCTGAGCTTTCGGGCAAAAATCCTCATTTATAGGGTGCAACCCCCAATTTTAAGGCCCGAGGCTTCATTTTAAGCACACAAAGCTTTGAATCTAGGGGAGAAAGCATACTTTTCATGACTCAAACGCCCAGTTTTAGAGTCCAAACCCTCCTTGTTATGCTCCAAACGCTCACTTTAGGCGTACAAACCACATCTTCATGGCAAATATCCTCATTATTGGGTTCAAACCGTCCTTTCTAGGCCCCAAAGCTGCATTTTTCGAATACAAAGCCTTGATTCTAGGGTTGAAAGGCTCCTGTTTCTGCTCCAAAGGCTCCGTTTCAGGGAACAAACACTCACTTGGAGGTGCCACAGTTGCATTTGTAGAGTCCAAAGCTTTGATGCTAGGCTTGAAAGCCTCCTGTTTATGCAGCAAACCCTCAGTTTCAGGGTACAAACCCTCCTTTTTATGCTCCAAACCCTCATTTGGAGTGTACAAACCACATCTATAGGGCCCAAGGACTCATTACTGGGTACAAACACTCATTTGTAGGCACCAAATATTCATTTTTAGAATACAAAGACCTCATTCTAGGGCTGAAAGCATCCTCCTCCTGCTACAAACCCTGAGCTTTCGGGCAAAAATCCTCATTTATAGGGTGCAACCCCCAATTTTAAGGCCCGAGGCTTCATTTTAAGCACACAAAGCTTTGAATCTAGGGGAGAAAGCATCCTTTTCATGCCTCAAACGCCCAGTTTTAGAGTCCAAACCCTCCTTGTTATGCTCCAAACGCTCACTTTAGGCGTACAAACCACATCTTTATGGCAAATATCCTCATTATTGGCTTCAAACCCTCCTTTCTAGGCCCCAGAGCTGCATTTTTCGAATACAAAGCCTTGATTCTAGGGTTGAAAGGCTCCTGTTTCTGCTCCAAAGGCTCCGTTTCAGGGAACAAACACTCACTTGGAGGTGCCACAGCTGCATTTGTAGAGTCCAAAGCTTTGATGCTAGGCTTGAAAGCTTCCTCTTTATACAACAAACCCTCAGTTTCAGGTAACAAACCCTCCTTTTTATGCTCCAAACCCTCATTTGGAGTGTACAAACCACATCTATAGGGCCCAAGGACTCGTTACTGGGTACAAGCACTCATTCTGAGGGGCCAAATCTTGATTTTTAGAATACAAAGTCTGTGGTGGTGCAATTCTTACCCCTCCCCGCCCGTCCTTGTTGGGCTGCTTGGTGCTACGTGTGATTCCACCCACATCCCCCGAGCTATACACCAATCTGTGGAGATAAGGACTGATAGCATTAAGGAGCCTGGCTCCTGCCCCCTGCCGATTGCTCGGAAACGGTTAAAATGGCCCATCATCTCCTAAGGGCCTGGCACACCTGTGCCTGGGATGTGGTCAAATGGGAACAATAACAGACTTGCACATTCATGAAGTTCTTGCGCAACTGCTGGAAGGCACCAGATGGTATCTGACAAAAGTCAGTTATCTTGGACCCTATAAGCTGCGACCACAAGGGAGACCCTTTGAGCTCTCCTGGATCGCAGCGGGCCTGTGACCAGCACCTCCCCTGAGCTGGGACGCCTCTCGCGTGCCAAAACCCTTAAGGTGTCGCCTGCTGCCAGAGCTGACGGAAGGCCAGGGCGAAGTCCACCCGCTCGAGTCTCAATTATCGCCCGTTGAGGAATGCCAAGGCATTGGGAGCATTTACTCTAAACTCGAGAGGGAAATTTTCCTTTGAGCTAGCTTCTCTTTCACCCGTTCTTGCTCTGTTTATTGGTGTGTGGGTACGTACTTCATTCTACTGGACCCAGATACTTTTGTTTCTGTGTGTGTGCTTGGACGTTTTGTGTATGCGCATGTATATATGTATATATTAAGGTACCGTTAAGTAAGTTAGTGTGACTCTTGTCATTTTAGAATCTGTGAATAAGTCGCTTTCCTTTCTTTCAGCATTTCTGAATTATTTTGTAATAAAAATAAATTGCTGTTACTTATTAATAAATCTAGATTTCTTACTAAATCATTACCGTGTCAATACTTTCATCCGCGACAAAGACCTCGTTCTAGGGCTGAAAGCATCCTCCTTACGCGACAAACGATGATCTTGAGGGCAAAAATCCTCATTTATAGGGTGCAACCCCCAATTTTAAGGCCCGAGGCTTCATTTTAAGCACACAAAGCTTTGAATCTAGGGGAGAAAGCATCCTTTTCATGACTCAAACGCCCAGTTTTAGAGTCCAAACCCTCCTTGTTATGCTCCAAAAGCTCAGTTTTGGGGTACAGACCACATCTTTATGGCAAATATCCTCATTATTGGCTTCAAATCCTCCTTTCTAGGCCCCAGAGCTGCATTTTTCGAATACAAAGCCTTGATTCTAGGGTTGAAAGGCTCCTGTTTCTGCTCCAAAGGCTCCGTTTCAGGGAACAAACACTCACTTGGAGGTGCCACAGTTGCATTTGTAGAGTCCAAAGCTTTGATGCTAGGCTTGAAAGCTTCCTCTTTATACAACAAACCCTCAGTTTCAGGGTACAAACCCTCCTTTTTATGCTCCAAACCCTCATTTGGAGTGTACAAACCACATCTATAGGGCCCAAGGACTCGTTACTGGGTACAAGCACTCATTCTGAGGGGCCAAATCTTGATTTTTAGAATACAAAGTCTGTGGTGGTGCAATTCTTACCCCTCCCCGCCCGTCCTTGTTGGGCTGCTTGGTGCTACGTGTGATTCCACCCACATCCCCCGAGCTATACACCAATCTGTGGAGATAAGGACTGATAGCATTAAGGAGCCTGGCTCCTGCCCCCTGCCGATTGCTCGGAAACGGTTAAAATGGCCCATCATCTCCTAAGGGCCTGGCACACCTGTGCCTGGGATGTGGTCAAATGGGAACAATAACAGACTTGCACATTCATGAAGTTCTTGCGCAACTGCTGGAAGGCACCAGATGGTATCTGACAAAAGTCAGTTATCTTGGACCCTATAAGCTGCGACCACAAGGGAGACCCTTTGAGCTCTCCTGGATCGCAGCGGGCCTGTGACCAGCACCTCCCCTGAGCTGGGACGCCTCTCGCGTGCCAAAACCCTTAAGGTGTCGCCTGCTGCCAGAGCTGACGGAAGGCCAGGGCGAAGTCCACCCGCTCGAGTCTCAATTATCGCCCGTTGAGGAATGCCAAGGCATTGGGAGCATTTACTCTAAACTCGAGAGGGAAATTTTCCTTTGAGCTAGCTTCTCTTTCACCCGTTCTTGCTCTGTTTATTGGTGTGTGGGTACGTACTTCATTCTACTGGACCCAGATACTTTTGTTTCTTAGTGTGTGCTTGGACGTTTTGTGTTCATTCTACTGGATCCAAATACTTTTGTTTCTGTGTGTGTGTGTTTGGACGTTTTGTGTATGCGCATGTATATATGTATATATTAAGGTACCGTTAAGTAAGTTAGTGTGACTCTTGTCATTTTAGAATCTGTGAATAAGTCGCTTTCCTTTCTTTCAGCATTTCTGAATTATTTTGTAATAAAAATAAATTGCTGTTACTTATTAATAAATCTAGATTTCTTACTAAATCATTACCGTGTCAATACTTTCATCCGCGACAAAGACCTCGTTCTAGGGCTGAAAGCGTCCTCCTTACGCGACAAACGATGATCTTGAGGGCAAAAATCCTCTTTATAGGGTGCAACCCCCAATTTTAAGGCCCGAGGCTTCATTTTAAGCACACAAAGCTTTGAATCTAGGGGAGAAAGCATCCTTTTCATGACTCAAACGCCCAGTTTTAGAGTCCAAACCCTCCTTGTTATGCTCCAAACGCTCACTTTAGGCGTACAAACCACATCTTCATGGCAAATATCCTCATTATTGGGTTCAAACCGTCCTTTCTAGGCCCCAAAGCTGCATTTTTCGAATACAAAGCCTTGATTCTAGGGTTGAAAGGCTCCTGTTTCTGCTCCAAAGGCTCCGTTTCAGGGAACAAACACTCACTTGGAGGTGCCACAGTTGCATTTGTAGAGTCCAAAGCTTTGATGCTAGGCTTGAAAGCCTCCTGTTTATGCAGCAAACCCTCAGTTTCAGGGTACAAACCCTCCTTTTTATGCTCCAAACCCTCATTTGGAGTGTACAAACCACATCTATAGGGCCCAAGGACTCATTACTGGGTACAAACACTCATTTGTAGGCACCAAATCTTCATTTTTAGAATACAAAGACCTCATTCTAGGGCTGAAAGCATCCTCCTCCTGCTACAAACCCTGAGCTTTCGGGCAAAAATCCTCATTTATAGGGTGCAACCCCCAATTTTAAGGCCAGAGGCTTCATTTTAAGCACACAAAGCTTTGAATCTAGGGGAGAAAGCATCCTTTTCATGACTCAAACGCCCAGTTTTAGAGTCCAAACCCTCCTTGTTATGCTCCAAACGCTCACTTTAGGCGTACAAACCACATCTTCATGGCAAATATCCTCATTATTGGGTTCAAACCGTCCTTTCTAGGCCCCAGAGCTGCATTTTTCGAATACAAAGCCTTGATTCTAGGGTTGAAAGGCTCCTGTTTCTGCTCCAAAGGCTCCGTTTCAGGGAACAAACACTCACTTGGAGGTGCCACAGTTGCATTTGTAGAGTCCAAAGCTTTGATGCTAGGCTTGAAAGCCTCCTGTTTATGCAGCAAACCCTCAGTTTCAGGGTACAAACCCTCCTTTTTATGCTCCAAACCCTCATTTGGAGTGTACAAACCACATCTATAGGGCCCAAGGACTCATTACTGGGTACAAACACTCATTTGTAGGCACCAAATCTTCATTTTTAGAATACAAAGACCTCATTCTAGGGCTGAAAGCATCCTCCTCCTGCTACAAACCCTGAGCTTTCGGGCAAAAATCCTCATTTATAGGGTGCAACCCCCAATTTTAAGGCCCGAGGCTTCATTTTAAGCACACAAAGCTTTGAATCTAGGGGAGAAAGCATACTTTTCATGACTCAAACGCCCAGTTTTAGAGTCCAAACCCTCCTTGTTATGCTCCAAACGCTCACTTTAGGCGTACAAACCACATCTTCATGGCAAATATCCTCATTATTGGGTTCAAACCGTCCTTTCTAGGCCCCAAAGCTGCATTTTTCGAATACAAAGCCTTGATTCTAGGGTTGAAAGGCTCCTGTTTCTGCTCCAAAGGCTCCGTTTCAGGGAACAAACACTCACTTGGAGGTGCCACAGTTGCATTTGTAGAGTCCAAAGCTTTGATGCTAGGCTTGAAAGCCTCCTGTTTATGCAGCAAACCCTCAGTTTCAGGGTACAAACCCTCCTTTTTATGCTCCAAACCCTCATTTGGAGTGTACAAACCACATCTATAGGGCCCAAGGACTCATTACTGGGTACAAACACTCATTTGTAGGCACCAAATATTCATTTTTAGAATACAAAGACCTCATTCTAGGGCTGAAAGCATCCTCCTCCTGCTACAAACCCTGAGCTTTCGGGCAAAAATCCTCATTTATAGGGTGCAACCCCCAATTTTAAGGCCCGAGGCTTCATTTTAAGCACACAAAGCTTTGAATCTAGGGGAGAAAGCATCCTTTTCATGCCTCAAACGCCCAGTTTTAGAGTCCAAACCCTCCTTGTTATGCTCCAAACGCTCACTTTAGGCGTACAAACCACATCTTTATGGCAAATATCCTCATTATTGGCTTCAAACCCTCCTTTCTAGGCCCCAGAGCTGCATTTTTCGAATACAAAGCCTTGATTCTAGGGTTGAAAGGCTCCTGTTTCTGCTCCAAAGGCTCCGTTTCAGGGAACAAACACTCACTTGGAGGTGCCACAGCTGCATTTGTAGAGTCCAAAGCTTTGATGCTAGGCTTGAAAGCTTCCTCTTTATACAACAAACCCTCAGTTTCAGGTAACAAACCCTCCTTTTTATGCTCCAAACCCTCATTTGGAGTGTACAAACCACATCTATAGGGCCCAAGGACTCGTTACTGGGTACAAGCACTCATTCTGAGGGGCCAAATCTTGATTTTTAGAATACAAAGTCTGTGGTGGTGCAATTCTTACCCCTCCCCGCCCGTCCTTGTTGGGCTGCTTGGTGCTACGTGTGATTCCACCCACATCCCCCGAGCTATACACCAATCTGTGGAGATAAGGACTGATAGCATTAAGGAGCCTGGCTCCTGCCCCCTGCCGATTGCTCGGAAACGGTTAAAATGGCCCATCATCTCCTAAGGGCCTGGCACACCTGTGCCTGGGATGTGGTCAAATGGGAACAATAACAGACTTGCACATTCATGAAGTTCTTGCGCAACTGCTGGAAGGCACCAGATGGTATCTGACAAAAGTCAGTTATCTTGGACCCTATAAGCTGCGACCACAAGGGAGACCCTTTGAGCTCTCCTGGATCGCAGCGGGCCTGTGACCAGCACCTCCCCTGAGCTGGGACGCCTCTCGCGTGCCAAAACCCTTAAGGTGTCGCCTGCTGCCAGAGCTGACGGAAGGCCAGGGCGAAGTCCACCCGCTCGAGTCTCAATTATCGCCCGTTGAGGAATGCCAAGGCATTGGGAGCATTTACTCTAAACTCGAGAGGGAAATTTTCCTTTGAGCTAGCTTCTCTTTCACCCGTTCTTGCTCTGTTTATTGGTGTGTGGGTACGTACTTCATTCTACTGGACCCAGATACTTTTGTTTCTGTGTGTGTGCTTGGACGTTTTGTGTATGCGCATGTATATATGTATATATTAAGGTACCGTTAAGTAAGTTAGTGTGACTCTTGTCATTTTAGAATCTGTGAATAAGTCGCTTTCCTTTCTTTCAGCATTTCTGAATTATTTTGTAATAAAAATAAATTGCTGTTACTTATTAATAAATCTAGATTTCTTACTAAATCATTACCGTGTCAATACTTTCATCCGCGACAAAGACCTCGTTCTAGGGCTGAAAGCGTCCTCCTTACGCGACAAACGATGATCTTGAGGGCAAAAATCCTCATTTATAGGGTGCAACCCCCAATTTTAAGGCCCGAGGCTTCATTTTAAGCACACAAAGCTTTGAATCTAGGGGAGAAAGCATCCTTTTCATGCCTCAAATGCCCAGTTTTAGAGTCCAAACCCTCCTTGTTATGCTCCAAACGCTCACTTTAGGCGTACAAACCACATCTTTATGGCAAATATCCTCATTATTGGCTTCAAACCCTCCTTTCTAGGCCCCAGAGCTGCATTTTTCGAATACAAAGCCTTGATTCTAGGGTTGAAAGGCTCCTGTTTCTGCTCCAAAGGCTCCGTTTCAGGGAACAAACACTCACTTGGAGGTGCCACAGTTGCATTTGTAGAGTCCAAAGCTTTGATGCTAGGCTTGAAAGCCTCCTGTTTATGCAGCAAACCCTCAGTTTCAGGGTACAAACCCTCCTTTTTATGCTCCAAACCCTCATTTGGAGTGTACAAACCACATCTATAGGGCCCAAGGACTCATTACTGGGTACAAACACTCATTTGTAGGCACCAAATCTTCATTTTTAGAATACAAAGACCTCATTCTAGGGCTGAAAGCATCCTCCTCCTGCTACAAACCCTGAGCTTTCGGGCAAAAATCCTCATTTATAGGGTGCAACCCCCAATTTTAAGGCCCGAGGCTTCATTTTAAGCACACAAAGCTTTGAATCTAGGGCTGAAAGCATACTTTTCATGCCTCAAACGCCCAGTTTTAGAGTCCAAACCCTCCTTGTTATGCTCCAAACGCTCACTTTAGGCGTACAAACCACATCTTTATGGCAAATATCCTCATTATTGGCTTCAAACCCTCCTTTCTAGGCCCCAGAGCTGCATTTTTCGAATACAAAGCCTTGATTCTAGGGTTGAAAGGCTCCTGTTTCTGCTCCAAAGGCTCCGTTTCAGGGAACAAACACTCACTTGGAGGTGCCACAGTTGCATTTGTAGAGTCCAAAGCTTTGATGCTAGGCTTGAAAGCCTCCTGTTTATGCAGCAAACCCTCAGTTTCAGGGTACAAACCCTCCTTTTTATGCTCCAAACCCTCATTTGGAGTGTACAAACCACATCTATAGGGCCCAAGGACTCATTACTGGGTACAAACACTCATTTGTAGGCACCAAATCTTCATTTTTAGAATACAAAGACCTCATTCTAGGGCTGAAAGCGTCCTCCTCCTGCTACAAACCCTGAGCTTTCGGGCAAAAATCCTCTTTATAGGCTACAACCCCCAATTTTAAGGCCCAAGGTGTTTATTTTAAGCACACAAAGCTTTGAATCTAGGGCTGAAAGCATCCTTTTCATGACTCAAACGCCCAGTTTTAGAGTCCAAACCCTCCTTGTTATGCTCCAAACGCTCACTTTAGGTGTACAAACCACATCTTTATGGCAAATATCCTCATTATTGGGTTCAAACCATCCTTTCTAGGCCCCAAAGCTGCATTTTTCGAATACAAAGCCTTGATTCTAGGGTTGAAAGGCTCCTGTTTCTGCTCCAAAGGCTCCGTTTCAGGGAACAAACACTCACTTGGAGGTGCCACAGTTGCATTTGTAGAGTCCAAAGCTTTGATGCTAGGCTTGAAAGCTTCCTCTTTATACAACAAACCCTCAGTTTCAGGTAACAAACCCTCCTTTTTATGCTCCAAACCCTCATTTGGAGTGTACAAACCACATCTATAGGGCCCAAGGACTCGTTACTGGGTACAAGCACTCATTCTGAGGGGCCAAATCTTGATTTTTAGAATACAAAGTCTGTGGTGGTGCAATTCTTACCCCTCCCCGCCCGTCCTTGTTGGGCTGCTTGGTGCTACGTGTGATTCCACCCACATCCCCCGAGCTATACACCAATCTGTGGAGATAAGGACTGATAGCATTAAGGAGCCTGGCTCCTGCCCCCTGCCGATTGCTCGGAAACGGTTAAAATGGCCCATCATCTCCTAAGGGCCTGGCACACCTGTGCCTGGGATGTGGTCAAATGGGAACAATAACAGACTTGCACATTCATGAAGTTCTTGCGCAACTGCTGGAAGGCACCAGATGGTATCTGACAAAAGTCAGTTATCTTGGACCCTATAAGCTGCGACCACAAGGGAGACCCTTTGAGCTCTCCTGGATCGCAGCGGGCCTGTGACCAGCACCTCCCCTGAGCTGGGACGCCTCTCGCGTACCAAAACCCTTAAGGTGTCGTCTGCTGCCAGAGCTGACGGAAGGCCAGGGCGAAGTCCACCCGCTCGAGTCTCAATTATCGCCCGTTGAGGAATGCCAAGGCATTGGGAGCATTTACTCTAAACTCGAGAGGGAAATTTTCCTTTGAGCTAGCTTCTCTTTCACCCGTTCTTGCTCTGTTTATTGGTGTGTGGGTACGTACTTCATTCTACTGGACCCAGATACTTTTGTTTCTGTGTGTGTGCTTGGACGTTTTGTGTATGCGCATGTATATATGTATATATGTATATATTAAGGTACCGTTAAGTAAGTTAGTGTGACTCTTGTCATTTTAGAATCTGTGAATAAGTCGCTTTCCTTTCTTTCAGCATTTCTGAATTATTTTGTAATAAAAATAAATTGCTGTTACTTATTAATAAATCTAGATTTCTTACTAAATCATTACCGTGTCAATACTTTCATCCGCGACAAAGACCTCGTTCTAGGGCTGAAAGCGTCCTCCTTACGCGACAAACGATGATCTTGAGGGCAAAAATCCTCATTTATAGGGTGCAACCCCCAATTTTAAGGCCCGAGGCTTCATTTTAAGCACACAAAGCTTTGAATCTAGGGCTGAAAGCATACTTTTCATGCCTCAAACGCCCAGTTTTAGAGTCCAAACCCTCCTTGTTATGCTCCAAGAGCTCACTTTAGGCGTACAAACCACATCTTTATGGCAAATATCCTCATTATTGGCTTCAAACCCTCCTTTCTAGGCCCCAGAGCTGCATTTTTCGAATACAAAGCCTTGATTCTAGGGTTGAAAGGCTCCTGTTTCTGCTCCAAAGGCTCCGTTTCAGGGAACAAACACTCACTTGGAGGTGCCACAGTTGCATTTGTAGAGTCCAAAGCTTTGATGCTAGGCTTGAAAGCCTCCTGTTTATGCAGCAAACCCTCAGTTTCAGGGTACAAACCCTCCTTTTTATGCTCCAAACCCTCATTTGGAGTGTACAAACCACATCTATAGGGCCCAAGGACTCATTACTGGGTACAAACACTCATTTGTAGGCACCAAATCTTCATTTTTAGAATACAAAGACCTCATTCTAGGGCTGAAAGCGTCCTCCTCCTGCTACAAACCCTGAGCTTTCGGGCAAAAATCCTCTTTATAGGCTACAACCCCCAATTTTAAGGCCCAAGGTGTTTATTTTAAGCACACAAAGCTTTGAATCTAGGGCTGAAAGCATACTTTTCATGACTCAAACGCCCAGTTTTAGAGTCCAAACCCTCCTTGTTATGCTCCAAAAGCTCAGTTTTGGGGTACAAACCACATCTTTATGGCAAATATCCTCATTATTGGGTTCAAACCGTCCTTTCTAGGCCCCAAAGCTGCATTTTTCGAATACAAAGCCTTGATTCTAGGGTTGAAAGGCTCCTGTTTCTGCTCCAAAGGCTCCGTTTCAGGGAACAAACACTCACTTGGAGGTGCCACAGTTGCATTTGTAGAGTCCAAAGCTTTGATGCTAGGCTTGAAAGCTTCCTCTTTATACAACAAACCCTCAGTTTCAGGTAACAAACCCTCCTTTTTATGCTCCAAACCCTCATTTGGAGTGTACAAACCACATCTATAGGGCCCAAGGACTCGTTACTGGGTACAAGCACTCATTCTGAGGGGCCAAATCTTGATTTTTAGAATACAAAGTCTGTGGTGGTGCAATTCTTACCCCTCCCCGCCCGTCCTTGTTGGGCTGCTTGGTGCTACGTGTGATTCCACCCACATCCCCCGAGCTATACACCAATCTGTGGAGATAAGGACTGATAGCATTAAGGAGCCTGGCTCCTGCCCCCTGCCGATTGCTCGGAAACGGTTAAAATGGCCCATCATCTCCTAAGGGCCTGGCACACCTGTGCCTGGGATGTGGTCAAATGGGAACAATAACAGACTTGCACATTCATGAAGTTCTTGCGCAACTGCTGGAAGGCACCAGATGGTATCTGACAAAAGTCAGTTATCTTGGACCCTATAAGCTGCGACCACAAGGGAGACCCTTTGAGCTCTCCTGGATCGCAGCGGGCCTGTGACCAGCACCTCCCCTGAGCTGGGACGCCTCTCGTGTGCCAAAACCCTTAAGGTGTCGCCTGCTGCCAGAGCTGACGGAAGGCCAGGGCGAAGTCCACCCGCTCGAGTCTCAATTATCGCCCGTTGAGGAATGCCAAGGCATTGGGAGCATTTACTCTAAACTCGAGAGGGAAATTTTCCTTTGAGCTAGCTTCTCTTTCACCCGTTCTTGCTCTGTTTATTGGTGTGTGGGTACGTACTTCATTCTACTGGACCCAGATACTTTTGTTTCTGTGTGTGTGCTTGGACGTTTTGTGTATGCGCATGTATATATGTATATATTAAGGTACCGTTAAGTAAGTTAGTGTGACTCTTGTCATTTTAGAATCTGTGAATAAGTCGCTTTCCTTTCTTTCAGCATTTCTGAATTATTTTGTAATAAAAATAAATTGCTGTTACTTATTAATAAATCTAGATTTCTTACTAAATCATTACCGTGTCAATACTTTCATCCGCGACAAAGACCTCGTTCTAGGGCTGAAAGCGTCCTCCTTACGCGACAAACGATGATCTTGAGGGCAAAAATCCTCATTTATAGGGTGCAACCCCCAATTTTAAGGCCCGAGGCTTCATTTTAAGCACACAAAGCTTTGAATCTAGGGCTGAAAGCATACTTTTCATGCCTCAAACGCCCAGTTTTAGAGTCCAAACCCTCCTTGTTATGCTCCAAACGCTCACTTTAGGCGTACAAACCACATCTTTATGGCAAATATCCTCATTATTGGCTTCAAACCCTCCTTTCTAGGCCCCAGAGCTGCATTTTTCGAATACAAAGCCTTGATTCTAGGGTTGAAAGGCTCCTGTTTCTGCTCCAAAGGCTCCGTTTCAGGGAACAAACACTCACTTGGAGGTGCCACAGTTGCATTTGTAGAGTCCAAAGCTTTGATGCTAGGCTTGAAAGCCTCCTGTTTATGCAGCAAACCCTCAGTTTCAGGGTACAAACCCTCCTTTTTATGCTCCAAACCCTCATTTGGAGTGTACAAACCACATCTATAGGGCCCAAGGACTCATTACTGGGTACAAACACTCATTTGTAGGCACCAAATCTTCATTTTTAGAATACAAAGACCTCATTCTAGGGCTGAAAGCGTCCTCCTCCTGCTACAAACCCTGAGCTTTCGGGCAAAAATCCTCTTTATAGGCTACAACCCCCAATTTTAAGGCCCAAGGTGTTTATTTTAAGCACACAAAGCTTTGAATCTAGGGCTGAAAGCATACTTTTCATGACTCAAACGCCCAGTTTTAGAGTCCAAACCCTCCTTGTTATGCTCCAAAAGCTCAGTTTTGGGGTACAAACCACATCTTTATGGCAAATATCCTCATTATTGGGTTCAAACCGTCCTTTCTAGGCCCCAAAGCTGCATTTTTCGAATACAAAGCCTTGATTCTAGGGTTGAAAGGCTCCTGTTTCTGCTCCAAAGGCTCCGTTTCAGGGAACAAACACTCACTTGGAGGTGCCACAGTTGCATTTGTAGAGTCCAAAGCTTTGATGCTAGGCTTGAAAGCTTCCTCTTTATACAACAAACCCTCAGTTTCAGGTAACAAACCCTCCTTTTTATGCTCCAAACCCTCATTTGGAGTGTACAAACCACATCTATAGGGCCCAAGGACTCGTTACTGGGTACAAGCACTCATTCTGAGGGGCCAAATCTTGATTTTTAGAATACAAAGTCTGTGGTGGTGCAATTCTTACCCCTCCCCGCCCGTCCTTGTTGGGCTGCTTGGTGCTACGTGTGATTCCACCCACATCCCCCGAGCTATACACCAATCTGTGGAGATAAGGACTGATAGCATTAAGGAGCCTGGCTCCTGCCCCCTGCCGATTGCTCGGAAACGGTTAAAATGGCCCATCATCTCCTAAGGGCCTGGCACACCTGTGCCTGGGATGTGGTCAAATGGGAACAATAACAGACTTGCACATTCATGAAGTTCTTGCGCAACTGCTGGAAGGCACCAGATGGTATCTGACAAAAGTCAGTTATCTTGGACCCTATAAGCTGCGACCACAAGGGAGACCCTTTGAGCTCTCCTGGATCGCAGCGGGCCTGTGACCAGCACCTCCCCTGAGCTGGGACGCCTCTCGCGTACCAAAACCCTTAAGGTGTCGTCTGCTGCCAGAGCTGACGGAAGGCCAGGGCGAAGTCCACCCGCTCGAGTCTCAATTATCGCCCGTTGAGGAATGCCAAGGCATTGGGAGCATTTACTCTAAACTCGAGAGGGAAATTTTCCTTTGAGCTAGCTTCTCTTTCACCCGTTCTTGCTCTGTTTATTGGTGTGTGGGTACGTACTTCATTCTACTGGACCCAGATACTTTTGTTTCTGTGTGTGTGCTTGGACGTTTTGTGTATGCGCATGTATATATGTATATATTAAGGTACCGTTAAGTAAGTTAGTGTGACTCTTGTCATTTTAGAATCTGTGAATAAGTCGCTTTCCTTTCTTTCAGCATTTCTGAATTATTTTGTAATAAAAATAAATTGCTGTTACTTATTAATAAATCTAGATTTCTTACTAAATCATTACCGTGTCAATACTTTCATCCGCGACAAAGACCTCGTTCTAGGGCTGAAAGCGTCCTCCTTACGCGACAAACGATGATCTTGAGGGCAAAAATCCTCATTTATAGGGTGCAACCCCCAATTTTAAGGCCCGAGGCTTCATTTTAAGCACACAAAGCTTTGAATATAGGGCTGAAAGCATACTTTTCATGCCTCAAACCCCCAGTTTTAGAGTCCAAACCCTCCTTGTTATGCTCCAAAAGCTCAGTTTTGGGGTACAGACCACATCTTTATGGAAAATATCCTCATTATTGGCTTCAAATCCTCCTTTCTAGGCCCCAGAGCTGCATTTTTCGAATACAAAGCCTTGATTCTAGGGTTGAAAGGCTCCTGTTTCTGCTCCAAAGGCTCCGTTTCAGGGAACAAACACTCACTTGGAGGTGCCACAGTTGCATTTGTAGAGTCCAAAGCTTTGATGCTAGGCTTGAAAGCCTCCTGTTTATGCAGCAAACCCTCAGTTTCAGGGTACAAACCCTCCTTTTTATGCTCCAAACCCTCATTTGGAGTGTACAAACCACATCTATAGGGCCCAAGGACTCATTACTGGGTACAAACACTCATTTGTAGGCACCAAATCTTCATTTTTAGAATACAAAGACCTCATTCTAGGGCTGAAAGCGTCCTCCTCCTGCTACAAACCCTGAGCTTTCGGGCAAAAATCCTCTTTATAGGCTACAACCCCCAATTTTAAGGCCCGAGGTGTTTATTTTAAGCACACAAAGCTTTGAATCTAGGGCTGAAAGCATACTTTTCATGACTCAAACGCCCAGTTTTAGAGTCCAAACCCTCCTTGTTATGCTCCAAAAGCTCACTTTAGGTGTACAAACCACATCTTTATGGCAAATATCCTCATTATTGGCTTCAAACCCTCCTTTCTAGGCCCCAAAGCTGCATTTTTCGAATACAAAGCCTTGATTCTAGGGTTGAAAGGCTCCTGTTTCTGCTCCAAAGGCTCCATTTCAGGGAACAAACACTCACTTGGAGGTGCCACAGTTGCATTTGTAGAGTCCAAAGCTTTGATGCTAGGCTTGAAAGCTTCCTCTTTATACAACAAACCCTCAGTTTCAGGTAACAAACCCTCCTTTTTATGCTCCAAACCCTCATTTGGAGTGTACAAACCACATCTATAGGGCCCAAGGACTCATTACTGGGTACAAGCACTCATTCTGAGGGGCCAAATCTTGATTTTTAGAATACAAAGTCTGTGGTGGTGCAATTCTTACCCCTCCCCGCCCGTCCTTGTTGGGCTGCTTGGTGCTACGTGTGATTCCACCCACATCCCCCGAGCTATACACCAATCTGTGGAGATAAGGACTGATAGCATTAAGGAGCCTGGCTCCTGCCCCCTGCCGATTGCTCGGAAACGGTTAAAATGGCCCATCATCTCCTAAGGGCCTGGCACACCTGTGCCTGGGATGTGGTCAAATGGGAACAATAACAGACTTGCACATTCATGAAGTTCTTGCGCAACTGCTGGAAGGCACCAGATGGTATCTGACAAAAGTCAGTTATCTTGGACCCTATAAGCTGCGACCACAAGGGAGACCCTTTGAGCTCTCCTGGATCGCAGCGGGCCTGTGACCAGCACCTCCCCTGAGCTGGGACGCCTCTCGCGTGCCAAAACCCTTAAGGTGTCGCCTGCTGCCAGAGCTGACGGAAGGCCAGGGCGAAGTCCACCCGCTCGAGTCTCAATTATCGCCCGTTGAGGAATGCCAAGGCATTGGGAGCATTTACTCTAAACTCGAGAGGGAAATTTTCCTTTGAGCTAGCTTCTCTTTCACCCGTTCTTGCTCTGTTTATTGGTGTGTGGGTACGTACTTCATTCTACTGGACCCAGATACTTTTGTTTCTGTGTGTGTGTTTGGACGTTTTGTGTTCATTCTACTGGATCCAAATACTTTTGTTTCTGTGTGTGTGTGTTTGGACGTTTTGTGTATGCGCATGTATATATGTATATATTAAGGTACCGTTAAGTAAGTTAGTGTGACTCTTGTCATTTTAGAATCTGTGAATAAGTCGCTTTCCTTTCTTTCAGCATTTCTGAATTATTTTGTAATAAAAATAAATTGCTGTTACTTATTAATAAATCTAGATTTCTTACTAAATCATTACCGTGTCAATACTTTCATCCGCGACAAAGACCTCGTTCTAGGGCTGAAAGCGTCCTCCTTACGCGACAAACGATGATCTTGAGGGCAAAAATCCTCATTTATAGGGTGCAACCCCCAATTTTAAGGCCCGAGGCTTCATTTTAAGCACACAAAGCTTTGAATCTAGGGGAGAAAGCATCCTTTTCATGCCTCAAACGCCCAGTTTTAGAGTCCAAACCCTCCTTGTTATGCTCCAAACGCTCACTTTAGGCGTACAAACCACATCTTTATGGCAAATATCCTCATTATTGGCTTCAAACCCTCCTTTCTAGGCCCCAGAGCTGCATTTTTCGAATACAAAGCCTTGATTCTAGGGTTGAAAGGCTCCTGTTTCTGCTCCAAAGGCTCCGTTTCAGGGAACAAACACTCACTTGGAGGTGCCACAGTTGCATTTGTAGAGTCCAAAGCTTTGATGCTAGGCTTGAAAGCCTCCTGTTTATGCAGCAAACCCTCAGTTTCAGGGTACAAACCCTCCTTTTTATGCTCCAAACCCTCATTTGGAGTGTACAAACCACATCTATAGGGCCCAAGGACTCATTACTGGGTACAAACACTCATTTGTAGGCACCAAATCTTCATTTTTAGAATACAAAGACCTCATTCTAGGGCTGAAAGCGTCCTCCTCCTGCTACAAACCCTGAGCTTTCGGGCAAAAATCCTCTTTATAGGCTACAACCCCCAATTTTAAGGCCCAAGGTGTTTATTTTAAGCACACAAAGCTTTGAATCTAGGGCTGAAAGCATACTTTTCATGACTCAAACGCCCAGTTTTAGAGTCCAAACCCTCCTTGTTATGCTCCAAAAGCTCAGTTTTGGGGTACAAACCACATCTTTATGGCAAATATCCTCATTATTGGGTTCAAACCGTCCTTTCTAGGCCCCAAAGCTGCATTTTTCGAATACAAAGCCTTGATTCTAGGGTTGAAAGGCTCCTGTTTCTGCTCCAAAGGCTCCGTTTCAGGGAACAAACACTCACTTGGAGGTGCCACAGTTGCATTTGTAGAGTCCAAAGCTTTGATGCTAGGCTTGAAAGCTTCCTCTTTATACAACAAACCCTCAGTTTCAGGTAACAAACCCTCCTTTTTATGCTCCAAACCCTCATTTGGAGTGTACAAACCACATCTATAGGGCCCAAGGACTCGTTACTGGGTACAAGCACTCATTCTGAGGGGCCAAATCTTGATTTTTAGAATACAAAGTCTGTGGTGGTGCAATTCTTACCCCTCCCCGCCCGTCCTTGTTGGGCTGCTTGGTGCTACGTGTGATTCCACCCACATCCCCCGAGCTATACACCAATCTGTGGAGATAAGGACTGATAGCATTAAGGAGCCTGGCTCCTGCCCCCTGCCGATTGCTCGGAAACGGTTAAAATGGCCCATCATCTCCTAAGGGCCTGGCACACCTGTGCCTGGGATGTGGTCAAATGGGAACAATAACAGACTTGCACATTCATGAAGTTCTTGCGCAACTGCTGGAAGGCACCAGATGGTATCTGACAAAAGTCAGTTATCTTGGACCCTATAAGCTGCGACCACAAGGGAGACCCTTTGAGCTCTCCTGGATCGCAGCGGGCCTGTGACCAGCACCTCCCCTGAGCTGGGACGCCTCTCGCGTACCAAAACCCTTAAGGTGTCGTCTGCTGCCAGAGCTGACGGAAGGCCAGGGCGAAGTCCACCCGCTCGAGTCTCAATTATCGCCCGTTGAGGAATGCCAAGGCATTGGGAGCATTTACTCTAAACTCGAGAGGGAAATTTTCCTTTGAGCTAGCTTCTCTTTCACCCGTTCTTGCTCTGTTTATTGGTGTGTGGGTACGTACTTCATTCTACTGGACCCAGATACTTTTGTTTCTGTGTGTGTGCTTGGACGTTTTGTGTATGCGCATGTATATATGTATATATGTATATATTAAGGTACCGTTAAGTAAGTTAGTGTGACTCTTGTCATTTTAGAATCTGTGAATAAGTCGCTTTCCTTTCTTTCAGCATTTCTGAATTATTTTGTAATAAAAATAAATTGCTGTTACTTATTAATAAATCTAGATTTCTTACTAAATCATTACCGTGTCAATACTTTCATCCGCGACAAAGACCTCGTTCTAGGGCTGAAAGCGTCCTCCTTACGCGACAAACGATGATCTTGAGGGCAAAAATCCTCATTTATAGGGTGCAACCCCCAATTTTAAGGCCCAAGGTGTTTATTTTAAGCACACAAAGCTTTGAATCTAGGGGAGAAAGCATACTTTTCATGACTCAAACGCCCAGTTTTAGAGTCCAAACCCTCCTTGTTATGCTCCAAAAGCTCAGTTTTGGGGTACAAACCACATCTTTATGGCAAATATCCTCATTATTGGCTTCAAACCGTCCTTTCTAGGCCCCAGAGCTGCATTTTTCGAATACAAAGCCTTGATTCTAGGGTTGAAAGGCTCCTGTTTCTGCTCCAAAGGCTCCGTTTCAGGGAACAAACACTCACTTGGAGGTGCCACAGTTGCATTTGTAGAGTCCAAAGCTTTGATGCTAGGCTTGAAAGCTTCCTCTTTATACAACAAACCCTCAGTTTCAGGTAACAAACCCTCCTTTTTATGCTCCAAACCCTCATTTGGAGTGTACAAACCACATCTATAGGGCCCAAGGACTCGTTACTGGGTACAAGCACTCATTCTGAGGGGCCAAATCTTGATTTTTAGAATACAAAGTCTGTGGTGGTGCAATTCTTACCCCTCCCCGCCCGTCCTTGTTGGGCTGCTTGGTGCTACGTGTGATTCCACCCACATCCCCCGAGCTATACACCAATCTGTGGAGATAAGGACTGATAGCATTAAGGAGCCTGGCTCCTGCCCCCTGCCGATTGCTCGGAAACGGTTAAAATGGCCCATCATCTCCTAAGGGCCTGGCACACCTGTGCCTGGGATGTGGTCAAATGGGAACAATAACAGACTTGCACATTCATGAAGTTCTTGCGCAACTGCTGGAAGGCACCAGATGGTATCTGACAAAAGTCAGTTATCTTGGACCCTATAAGCTGCGACCACAAGGGAGACCCTTTGAGCTCTCCTGGATCGCAGCGGGCCTGTGACCAGCACCTCCCCTGAGCTGGGACGCCTCTCGCGTACCAAAACCCTTAAGGTGTCGTCTGCTGCCAGAGCTGACGGAAGGCCAGGGCGAAGTCCACCCGCTCGAGTCTCAATTATCGCCCGTTGAGGAATGCCAAGGCATTGGGAGCATTTACTCTAAACTCGAGAGGGAAATTTTCCTTTGAGCTAGCTTCTCTTTCACCCGTTCTTGCTCTGTTTATTGGTGTGTGGGTACGTACTTCATTCTACTGGACCCAGATACTTTTGTTTCTGTGTGTGTGCTTGGACGTTTTGTGTATGCGCATGTATATATGTATATATGTATATATTAAGGTACCGTTAAGTAAGTTAGTGTGACTCTTGTCATTTTAGAATCTGTGAATAAGTCGCTTTCCTTTCTTTCAGCATTTCTGAATTATTTTGTAATAAAAATAAATTGCTGTTACTTATTAATAAATCTAGATTTCTTACTAAATCATTACCGTGTCAATACTTTCATCCGCGACAAAGACCTCGTTCTAGGGCTGAAAGCGTCCTCCTTACGCGACAAACGATGATCTTGAGGGCAAAAATCCTCATTTATAGGGTGCAACCCCCAATTTTAAGGCCCGAGGCTTCATTTTAAGCACACAAAGCTTTGAATCTAGGGGAGAAAGCATACTTTTCATGCCTCAAATGCCCAGTTTTAGAGTCCAAACCCTCCTTGTTATGCTCCAAGAGCTCACTTTAGGCGTACAAACCACATCTTTATGGCAAATATCCTCATTATTGGCTTCAAACCGTCCTTTCTAGGCCCCAGAGCTGCATTTTTCGAACACAAAGCCTTGATTCTAGGGTTGAAAGGCTCCTGTTTCTGCTCCAAAGGCTCCGTTTCAGGGAACAAACACTCACTTGGAGGTGCCACAGTTGCATTTGTAGAGTCCAAAGCTTTGATGCTAGGCTTGAAAGCCTCCTGTTTATGCAGCAAACCCTCAGTTTCAGGGTACAAACCCTCCTTTTTATGCTCCAAACCCTCATTTGGAGTGTACAAACCACATCTATAGGGCCCAAGGACTCGTTACTGGGTACAAGCACTCATTCTGAGGGGCCAAATCTTGATTTTTAGAATACAAAGTCTGTGGTGGTGCAATTCTTACCCCTCCCCGCCCGTCCTTGTTGGGCTGCTTGGTGCTACGTGTGATTCCACCCACATCCCCCGAGCTATACACCAATCTGTGGAGATAAGGACTGATAGCATTAAGGAGCCTGGCTCCTGCCCCCTGCCGATTGCTCGGAAACGGTTAAAATGGCCCATCATCTCCTAAGGGCCTGGCACACCTGTGCCTGGGATGTGGTCAAATGGGAACAATAACAGACTTGCACATTCATGAAGTTCTTGCGCAACTGCTGGAAGGCACCAGATGGTATCTGACAAAAGTCAGTTATCTTGAACCCTATAAGCTGCGACCACAAGGGAGACCCTTTGAGCTCTCCTGGATCGCAGCGGGCCTGTGACCAGCACCTCCCCTGAGCTGGGACGCCTCTCGCGTACCAAAACCCTTAAGGTGTCGTCTGCTGCCAGAGCTGACGGAAGGCCAGGGCGAAGTCCACCCGCTCGAGTCTCAATTATCGCCCGTTGAGGAATGCCAAGGCATTGGGAGCATTTACTCTAAACTCGAGAGGGAAATTTTCCTTTGAGCTAGCTTCTCTTTCACCCGTTCTTGCTCTGTTTATTGGTGTGTGGGTACGTACTTCATTCTACTGGACCCAGATACTTTTGTTTCTGTGTGTGTGCTTGGACGTTTTGTGTATGCGCATGTATATATGTATATATGTATATATGTATATATGTATATATTAAGGTACCGTTAAGTAAGTTAGTGTGACTCTTGTCATTTTAGAATCTGTGAATAAGTCGCTTTCCTTTCTTTCAGCATTTCTGAATTATTTTGTAATAAAAATAAATTGCTGTTACTTATTAATAAATCTAGATTTCTTACTAAATCATTACCGTGTCAATACTTTCATCCGCGACAAAGACCTCGTTCTAGGGCTGAAAGCGTCCTCCTTACGCGACAAACGATGATCTTGAGGGCAAAAATCCTCATTTATAGGGTGCAACCCCCAATTTTAAGGCCCAAGGTGTTTATTTTAAGCACACAAAGCTTTGAATCTAGGGGAGAAAGCATACTTTTCATGACTCAAACGCCCAGTTTTAGAGTCCAAACCCTCCTTGTTATGCTCCAAAAGCTCAGTTTTGGGGTACAAACCACATCTTTATGGCAAATATCCTCATTATTGGCTTCAAACCGTCCTTTCTAGGCCCCAGAGCTGCATTTTTCGAATACAAAGCCTTGATTCTAGGGTTGAAAGGCTCCTGTTTCTGCTCCAAAGGCTCCGTTTCAGGGAACAAACACTCACTTGGAGGTGCCACAGTTGCATTTGTAGAGTCCAAAGCTTTGATGCTAGGCTTGAAAGCTTCCTCTTTATACAACAAACCCTCAGTTTCAGGTAACAAACCCTCCTTTTTATGCTCCAAACCCTCATTTGGAGTGTACAAACCACATCTATAGGGCCCAAGGACTCGTTACTGGGTACAAGCACTCATTCTGAGGGGCCAAATCTTGATTTTTAGAATACAAAGTCTGTGGTGGTGCAATTCTTACCCCTCCCCGCCCGTCCTTGTTGGGCTGCTTGGTGCTACGTGTGATTCCACCCACATCCCCCGAGCTATACACCAATCTGTGGAGATAAGGACTGATAGCATTAAGGAGCCTGGCTCCTGCCCCCTGCCGATTGCTCGGAAACGGTTAAAATGGCCCATCATCTCCTAAGGGCCTGGCACACCTGTGCCTGGGATGTGGTCAAATGGGAACAATAACAGACTTGCACATTCATGAAGTTCTTGCGCAACTGCTGGAAGGCACCAGATGGTATCTGACAAAAGTCAGTTATCTTGGACCCTATAAGCTGCGACCACAAGGGAGACCCTTTGAGCTCTCCTGGATCGCAGCGGGCCTGTGACCAGCACCTCCCCTGAGCTGGGACGCCTCTCGCGTGCCAAAACCCTTAAGGTGTCGCCTGCTGCCAGAGCTGACGGAAGGCCAGGGCGAAGTCCACCCGCTCGAGTCTCAATTATCGCCCGTTGAGGAATGCCAAGGCATTGGGAGCATTTACTCTAAACTCGAGAGGGAAATTTTCCTTTGAGCTAGCTTCTCTTTCACCCGTTCTTGCTCTGTTTATTGGTGTGTGGGTACGTACTTCATTCTACTGGACCCAGATACTTTTGTTTCTGTGTGTGTGCTTGGACGTTTTGTGTATGCGCATGTATATATGTATATATTAAGGTACCGTTAAGTAAGTTAGTGTGACTCTTGTCATTTTAGAATCTGTGAATAAGTCGCTTTCCTTTCTTTCAGTATTTCTGAATTATTTTGTAATAAAAATAAATTGCTGTTACTTATTAATAAATCTAGATTTCTTACTAAATCATTACCGTGTCAATACTTTCATCCGCGACAAAGACCTCGTTCTAGGGCTGAAAGCGTCCTCCTTACGCGACAAACGATGATCTTGAGGGCAAAAATCCTCATTTATAGGGTGCAACCCCCAATTTTAAGGCCCGAGGCTTCATTTTAAGCACACAAAGCTTTGAATCTAGGGCTGAAAGCATACTTTTCATGCCTCAAACGCCCAGTTTTAGAGTCCAAACCCTCCTTGTTATGCTCCAAACGCTCACTTTAGGCGTACAAACCACATCTTTATGGCAAATATCCTCATTATTGGCTTCAAACCGTCCTTTCTAGGCCCCAAAGCTGCATTTTTCGATTACAAAGCCTTGATTCTAGGGTTGAAAGGCTCCTGTTTCTGCTCCAAAGGCTCCGTTTCAGGGAACAAACACTCACTTGGAGGTGCCACAGTTGCATTTGTAGAGTCCAAAGCTTTGATGCTAGGCTTGAAAGCCTCCTGTTTATGCAGCAAACCCTCAGTTTCAGGGTACAAACCCTCCTTTTTATGCTCCAAACCCTCATTTGGAGTGTACAAACCACACCTATAGGGCCCAAGGACTCATTACTGGGTACAAACACTCATTTGTAGGCACCAAATCTTCATTTTTAGAATACAAAGACCTCATTCTAGGGCTGAAAGCGTCCTCCTCCTGCTACAAACCCTGAGCTTTCGGGCAAAAATCCTCTTTATAGGCTACAACCCCCAATTTTAAGGCCCGAGGTGTTTATTTTAAGCACACAAAGCTTTGAATCTAGGGCTGAAAGCATACTTTTCATGACTCAAACGCCCAGTTTTAGAGTCCAAACCCTCCTTGTTATGCTCCAAACGCTCACTTTAGGCGTACAAACCACATCTTTATGGCAAATATCCTCATTATTGGGTTCAAACCGTCCTTTCTAGGCCCCAAAGCTGCATTTTTCGAATACAAAGCCTTGATTCTAGGGTTGAAAGGCTCCTGTTTCTGCTCCAAAGGCTCCGTTTCAGGGAACAAACACTCACTTGGAGGTGCCACAGTTGCATTTGTAGAGTCCAAAGCTTTGATGCTAGGCTTGAAAGCTTCCTCTTTATACAACAAACCCTCAGTTTCAGGTAACAAACCCTCCTTTTTATGCTCCAAACCCTCATTTGGAGTGTACAAACCACATCTATAGGGCCCAAGGACTCGTTACTGGGTACAAGCACTCATTCTGAGGGGCCAAATCTTGATTTTTAGAATACAAAGTCTGTGGTGGTGCAATTCTTACCCCTCCCCGCCCGTCCTTGTTGGGCTGCTTGGTGCTACGTGTGATTCCACCCACATCCCCCGAGCTATACACCAATCTGTGGAGATAAGGACTGATAGCATTAAGGAGCCTGGCTCCTGCCCCCTGCCGATTGCTCGGAAACGGTTAAAATGGCCCATCATCTCCTAAGGGCCTGGCACACCTGTGCCTGGGATGTGGTCAAATGGGAACAATAACAGACTTGCACATTCATGAAGTTCTTGCGCAACTGCTGGAAGGCACCAGATGGTATCTGACAAAAGTCAGTTATCTTGGACCCTATAAGCTGCGACCACAAGGGAGACCCTTTGAGCTCTCCTGGATCGCAGCGGGCCTGTGACCAGCACCTCCCCTGAGCTGGGACGCCTCTCGCGTACCAAAACCCTTAAGGTGTCGTCTGCTGCCAGAGCTGACGGAAGGCCAGGGCGAAGTCCACCCGCTCGAGTCTCAATTATCGCCCGTTGAGGAATGCCAAGGCATTGGGAGCATTTACTCTAAACGCGAGAGGGAAATTTTCCTTTGAGCTAGCTTCTCTTTCACCCGTTCTTGCTCTGTTTATTGGTGTGTGGGTACGTACTTCATTCTACTGGACCCAGATACTTTTGTTTCTGTGTGTGTGTTTGGACGTTTTGTGTTCATTCTACTGGATCCAAATACTTTTGTTTCTGTGTGTGTGTGTTTGGACGTTTTTTGTATGCGCATGTATATATGTATATATTAAGGTACCGTTAAGTAAGTTAGTGTGACTCTTGTCATTTTAGAATCTGTGAATAAGTCGCTTTCCTTTCTTTCAGCGTTTCTGAATTATTTTGTAATAAAAATAAATTGCTGTTACTTATTAATAAATCTAGATTTCTTACTAAATCATTACCGTGTCAATACTTTCATCCGCGACAAAGACCTCGTTCTAGGGCTGAAAGCGTCCTCCTTACGCGACAAACGATGATCTTGAGGGCAAAAATCCTCATTTATAGGGTGCAACCCCCAATTTTAAGGCCCGAGGCTTCATTTTAAGCACACAAAGCTTTGAATCTAGGGCTGAAAGCATACTTTTCATGCCTCAAACGCCCAGTTTTAGAGTCCAAACCCTCCTTGTTATGCTCCAAACGCTCACTTTAGGCGTACAAACCACATCTTTATGGCAAATATCCTCATTATTGGCTTCAAACCCTCCTTTCTAGGCCCCAGAGCTGCATTTTTCGAATACAAAGCCTTGATTCTAGGGTTGAAAGGCTCCTGTTTCTGCTCCAAAGGCTCCGTTTCAGGGAACAAACACTCACTTGGAGGTGCCACAGTTGCATTTGTAGAGTCCAAAGCTTTGATGCTAGGCTTGAAAGCCTCCTGTTTATGCAGCAAACCCTCAGTTTCAGGGTACAAACCCTCCTTTTTATGCTCCAAACCCTCATTTGGAGTGTACAAACCACACCTATAGGGCCCAAGGACTCATTACTGGGTACAAACACTCATTTGTAGGCACCAAATCTTCATTTTTAGAATACAAAGACCTCATTCTAGGGCTGAAAGCGTCCTCCTCCTGCTACAAACCCTGAGCTTTCGGGCAAAAATCCTCTTTATAGGCTACAACCCCCAATTTTAAGGCCCAAGGTGTTTATTTTAAGCACACAAAGCTTTGAATCTAGGGCTGAAAGCATACTTTTCATGACTCAAACGCCCAGTTTTAGAGTCCAAACCCTCCTTGTTATGCTCCAAACGCTCACTTTAGGCGTACAAACCACATCTTTATGGCAAATATCCTCATTATTGGGTTCAAACCGTCCTTTCTAGGCCCCAAAGCTGCATTTTTCGAATACAAAGCCTTGATTCTAGGGTTGAAAGGCTCCTGTTTCTGCTCCAAAGGCTCCGTTTCAGGGAACAAACACTCACTTGGAGGTGCCACAGTTGCATTTGTAGAGTCCAAAGCTTTGATGCTAGGCTTGAAAGCTTCCTCTTTATACAACAAACCCTCAGTTTCAGGTAACAAACCCTCCTTTTTATGCTCCAAACCCTCATTTGGAGTGTACAAACCACATCTATAGGGCCCAAGGACTCGTTACTGGGTACAAGCACTCATTCTGAGGGGCCAAATCTTGATTTTTAGAATACAAAGTCTGTGGTGGTGCAATTCTTACCCCTCCCCGCCCGTCCTTGTTGGGCTGCTTGGTGCTACGTGTGATTCCACCCACATCCCCCGAGCTATACACCAATCTGTGGAGATAAGGACTGATAGCATTAAGGAGCCTGGCTCCTGCCCCCTGCCGATTGCTCGGAAACGGTTAAAATGGCCCATCATCTCCTAAGGGCCTGGCACACCTGTGCCTGGGATGTGGTCAAATGGGAACAATAACAGACTTGCACATTCATGAAGTTCTTGCGCAACTGCTGGAAGGCACCAGATGGTATCTGACAAAAGTCAGTTATCTTGGACCCTATAAGCTGCGACCACAAGGGAGACCCTTTGAGCTCTCCTGGATCGCAGCGGGCCTGTGACCAGCACCTCCCCTGAGCTGGGACGCCTCTCGCGTGCCAAAACCCTTAAGGTGTCGCCTGCTGCCAGAGCTGACGGAAGGCCAGGGCGAAGTCCACCCGCTCGAGTCTCAATTATCGCCCGTTGAGGAATGCCAAGGCATTGGGAGCATTTACTCTAAACTCGAGAGGGAAATTTTCCTTTGAGCTAGCTTCTCTTTCACCCGTTCTTGCTCTGTTTATTGGTGTGTGGGTACGTACTTCATTCTACTGGACCCAGATACTTTTGTTTCTGTGTGTGTGCTTGGACGTTTTGTGTATGCGCATGTATATATGTATATATTAAGGTACCGTTAAGTAAGTTAGTGTGACTCTTGTCATTTTAGAATCTGTGAATAAGTCGCTTTCCTTTCTTTCAGTATTTCTGAATTATTTTGTAATAATAATAAATTGCTGTTACTTATTAATAAATCTAGATTTCTTACTAAATCATTACCGTGTCAATACTTTCATCCGCGACAAAGACCTCGTTCTAGGGCTGAAAGCGTCCTCCTTACGCGACAAACGATGATCTTGAGGGCAAAAATCCTCATTTATAGGGTGCAACCCCCAATTTTAAGGCCCGAGGCTTCATTTTAAGCACACAAAGCTTTGAATCTAGGGGAGAAAGCATACTTTTCATGCCTCAAACGCCCAGTTTTAGAGTCCAAACCCTCCTTGTTATGCTCCAAACGCTCACTTTAGGCGTACAAACCACATCTTTATGGCAAATATCCTCATTATTGGCTTCAAACCGTCCTTTCTAGGCCCCAAAGCTGCATTTTTCGATTACAAAGCCTTGATTCTAGGGTTGAAAGGCTCCTGTTTCTGCTCCAAAGGCTCCGTTTCAGGGAACAAACACTCACTTGGAGGTGCCACAGTTGCATTTGTAGAGTCCAAAGCTTTGATGCTAGGCTTGAAAGCCTCCTGTTTATGCAGCAAACCCTCAGTTTCAGGGTACAAACCCTCCTTTTTATGCTCCAAACCCTCATTTGGAGTGTACAAACCACACCTATAGGGCCCAAGGACTCATTACTGGGTACAAACACTCATTTGTAGGCACCAAATCTTCATTTTTAGAATACAAAGACCTCATTCTAGGGCTGAAAGCGTCCTCCTCCTGCTACAAACCCTGAGCTTTCGGGCAAAAATCCTCTTTATAGGCTACAACCCCCAATTTTAAGGCCCGAGGTGTTTATTTTAAGCACACAAAGCTTTGAATCTAGGGCTGAAAGCATACTTTTCATGACTCAAACGCCCAGTTTTAGAGTCCAAACCCTCCTTGTTATGCTCCAAAAGCTCAGTTTTGGGGTACAGACCACAACTTTATGGCAAATATCCTCATTATTGGGTTCAAACCGTCCTTTCTAGGCCCCAAAGCTGCATTTTTCGAATACAAAGCCTTGATTCTAGGGTTGAAAGGCTCCTGTTTCTGCTCCAAAGGCTCCGTTTCAGGGAACAAACACTCACTTGGAGGTGCCACAGTTGCATTTGTAGAGTCCAAAGCTTTGATGCTAGGCTTGAAAGCTTCCTCTTTATACAACAAACCCTCAGTTTCAGGTAACAAACCCTCCTTTTTATGCTCCAAACCCTCATTTGGAGTGTACAAACCACATCTATAGGGCCCAAGGACTCGTTACTGGGTACAAGCACTCATTCTGAGGGGCCAAATCTTGATTTTTAGAATACAAAGTCTGTGGTGGTGCAATTCTTACCCCTCCCCGCCCGTCCTTGTTGGGCTGCTTGGTGCTACGTGTGATTCCACCCACATCCCCCGAGCTATACACCAATCTGTGGAGATAAGGACTGATAGCATTAAGGAGCCTGGCTCCTGCCCCCTGCCGATTGCTCGGAAACGGTTAAAATGGCCCATCATCTCCTAAGGGCCTGGCACACCTGTGCCTGGGATGTGGTCAAATGGGAACAATAACAGACTTGCACATTCATGAAGTTCTTGCGCAACTGCTGGAAGGCACCAGATGGTATCTGACAAAAGTCAGTTATCTTGGACCCTATAAGCTGCGACCACAAGGGAGACCCTTTGAGCTCTCCTGGATCGCAGCGGGCCTGTGACCAGCACCTCCCCTGAGCTGGGACGCCTCTCGCGTACCAAAACCCTTAAGGTGTCGTCTACTGCCAGAGCTGACAGAAGGCCAGGGCGAAGTCCACCCGCTCGAGTCTCAATTATCGCCCGTTGAGGAATGCCAAGGCATTGGGAGCATTTACTCTAAACTCGAGAGGGAAATTTTCCTTTGAGCTAGCTTCTCTTTCACCCGTTCTTGCTCTGTTTATTGGTGTGTGGGTACGTACTTCATTCTACTGGATCCAAATACTTTTGTTTCTGTGTGTGTGTGTTTGGACGTTTTGTGTATGCGCATGTATATATGTATATATTAAGGTACCGTTAAGTAAGTTAGTGTGACTCTTGTCATTTTAGAATCTGTGAATAAGTCGCTTTCCTTTCTTTCAGCATTTCTGAATTATTTTGTAATAATAATAAATTGCTGTTACTTATTAATAAATCTAGATTTCTTACTAAATCATTACCGTGTCAATACTTTCATCCGCGACAAAGACCTCGTTCTAGGGCTGAAAGCGTCCTCCTTACGCGACAAACGATGATCTTGAGGGCAAAAATCCTCATTTATAGGGTGCAACCCCCAATTTTAAGGCCCGAGGCTTCATTTTAAGCACACAAAGCTTTGAATCTAGGGGAGAAAGCATACTTTTCATGACTCAAACGCCCAGTTTTAGAGTCCAAACCCTCCTTGTTATGCTCCAAACGCTCACTTTAGGCGTACAAACCACATCTTCATGGCAAATATCCTCATTATTGGCTTCAAACCCTCCTTTCTAGGCCCCAGAGCTGCATTTTTCGAATACAAAGCCTTGATTCTAGGGTTGAAAGGCTCCTGTTTCTGCTCCAAAGGCTCCGTTTCAGGGAACAAACACTCACTTGGAGGTGCCACAGTTGCATTTGTAGAGTCCAAAGCTTTGATGCTAGGCTTGAAAGCTTCCTCTTTATACAACAAACCCTCAGTTTCAGGTAACAAACCCTCCTTTTTATGCTCCAAACCCTCATTTGGAGTGTACAAACCACATCTATAGGGCCCAAGGACTCGTTACTGGGTACAAGCACTCATTCTGAGGGGCCAAATCTTGATTTTTAGAATACAAAGTCTGTGGTGGTGCAATTCTTACCCCTCCCCGCCCGTCCTTGTTGGGCTGCTTGGTGCTACGTGTGATTCCACCCACATCCCCCGAGCTATACACCAATCTGTGGAGATAAGGACTGATAGCATTAAGGAGCCTGGCTCCTGCCCCCTGCCGATTGCTCGGAAACGGTTAAAATGGCCCATCATCTCCTAAGGGCCTGGCACACCTGTGCCTGGGATGTGGTCAAATGGGAACAATAACAGACTTGCACATTCATGAAGTTCTTGCGCAACTGCTGGAAGGCACCAGATGGTATCTGACAAAAGTCAGTTATCTTGGACCCTATAAGCTGCGACCACAAGGGAGACCCTTTGAGCTCTCCTGGATCGCAGCGGGCCTGTGACCAGCACCTCCCCTGAGCTGGGACGCCTCTCGCGTACCAAAACCCTTAAGGTGTCGTCTGCTGCCAGAGCTGACGGAAGGCCAGGGCGAAGTCCACCCGCTCGAGTCTCAATTATCGCCCGTTGAGGAATGCCAAGGCATTGGGAGCATTTACTCTAAACTCGAGAGGGAAATTTTCCTTTGAGCTAGCTTCTCTTTCACCCGTTCTTGCTCTGTTTATTGGTGTGTGGGTACGTACTTCATTCTACTGGACCCAGATACTTTTGTTTCTGTGTGTGTGCTTGGACGTTTTGTGTATGCGCATGTATATATGTATATATTAAGGTACCGTTAAGTAAGTTAGTGTGACTCTTGTCATTTTAGAATCTGTGAATAAGTCGCTTTCCTTTCTTTCAGCATTTCTGAATTATTTTGTAATAATAATAAATTGCTGTTACTTATTAATAAATCTAGATTTCTTACTAAATCATTACCGTGTCAATACTTTCATCCGCGACAAAGACCTCGTTCTAGGGCTGAAAGCGTCCTCCTTACGCGACAAACGATGATCTTGAGGGCAAAAATCCTCATTTACAGGGTGCAACCCCCAATTTTAAGGCCCGAGGCTTCATTTTAAGCACACAAAGCTTTGAATCTAGGGCTGAAAGCATACTTTTCATGCCTCAAACCCCCAGTTTTAGAGTCCAAACCCTCCTTGTTATGCTCCAAAAGCTCAGTTTTGGGGTACAGACCACATCTTTATGGAAAATATCCTCATTATTGGCTTCAAATCCTCCTTTCTAGGCCCCAGAGCTGCATTTTTCGAATACAAAGCCTTGATTCTAGGGTTGAAAGGCTCCTGTTTCTGCTCCAAAGGCTCCGTTTCAGGGAACAAACACTCACTTGGAGGTGCCACAGTTGCATTTGTAGAGTCCAAAGCTTTGATGCTAGGCTTGAAAGCCTCCTGTTTATGCAGCAAACCCTCAGTTTCAGGGTACAAACCCTCCTTTTTATGCTCCAAACCCTCATTTGGAGTGTACAAACCACATCTATAGGGCCCAAGGACTCATTACTGGGTACAAACACTCATTTGTAGGCACCAAATCTTCATTTTTAGAATACAAAGACCTCATTCTAGGGCTGAAAGCGTCCTCCTCCTGCTACAAACCCTGAGCTTTCGGGCAAAAATCCTCTTTATAGGCTACAACCCCCAATTTTAAGGCCCGAGGTGTTTATTTTAAGCACACAAAGCTTTGAATCTAGGGCTGAAAGCATAATTTTCATGACTCAAACGCCCAGTTTTAGAGTCCAAACCCTCCTTGTTATGCTCCAAAAGCTCACTTTAGGTGTACAAACCACATCTTTATGGCAAATATCCTCATTATTGGCTTCAAACCCTCCTTTCTAGGCCCCAAAGCTGCATTTTTCGAATACAAAGCCTTGATTTTAGGGTTGAAAGGCTCCTGTTTCTGCTCCAAAGGCTCCATTTCAGGGAACAAACACTCACTTGGAGGTGCCACAGTTGCATTTGTAGAGTCCAAAGCTTTGATGCTAGGCTTGAAAGCTTCCTCTTTATACAACAAACCCTCAGTTTCAGGTAACAAACCCTCCTTTTTATGCTCCAAACCCTCATTTGGAGTGTACAAACCACATCTATAGGGCCCAAGGACTCGTTACTGGGTACAAGCACTCATTCTGAGGGGCCAAATCTTGATTTTTAGAATACAAAGTCTGTGGTGGTGCAATTCTTACCCCTCCCCGCCCGTCCTTGTTGGGCTGCTTGGTGCTACGTGTGATTCCACCCACATCCCCCGAGCTATACACCAATCTGTGGAGATAAGGACTGATAGCATTAAGGAGCCTGGCTCCTGCCCCCTGCCGATTGCTCGGAAACGGTTAAAATGGCCCATCATCTCCTAAGGGCCTGGCACACCTGTGCCTGGGATGTGGTCAAATGGGAACAATAACAGACTTGCACATTCATGAAGTTCTTGCGCAACTGCTGGAAGGCACCAGATGGTATCTGACAAAAGTCAGTTATCTTGGACCCTATAAGCTGCGACCACAAGGGAGACCCTTTGAGCTCTCCTGGATCGCAGCGGGCCTGTGACCAGCACCTCCCCTGAGCTGGGACGCCTCTCGCGTGCCAAAACCCTTAAGGTGTCGCCTGCTGCCAGAGCTGACGGAAGGCCAGGGCGAAGTCCACCCGCTCGAGTCTCAATTATCGCCCGTTGAGGAATGCCAAGGCATTGGGAGCATTTACTCTAAACTCGAGAGGGAAATTTTCCTTTGAGCTAGCTTCTCTTTCACCCATTCTTGCTCTGTTTATTGGTGTGTGGGTACGTACTTCATTCTACTGGACCCAGATACTTTTGTTTCTGTGTGTGTGTTTGGACGTTTTGTGTTCATTCTACTGGATCCAAATACTTTTGTTTCTGTGTGTGTGTGTTTGGACGTTTTGTGTATGCGCATGTATATATGTATATATTAAGGTACCGTTAAGTAAGTTAGTGTGACTCTTGTCATTTTAGAATCTGTGAATAAGTCGCTTTCCTTTCTTTCAGCATTTCTGAATTATTTTGTAATAAAAATAAATTGCTGTTACTTATTAATAAATCTAGATTTCTTACTAAATCATTACCGTGTCAATACTTTCATCCGCGACAAAGACCTCGTTCTAGGGCTGAAAGCGTCCTCCTTACGCGACAAACAATGATCTTGAGGGCAAAAATCCTCATTTATAGGGTGCAACCCCCAATTTTAAGGCCCGAGGCTTCATTTTAAGCACACAAAGCTTTGAATCTAGGGGAGAAAGCATCCTTTTCATGCCTCAAATGCCCAGTTTTAGAGTCCAAACCCTCCTTGTTATGCTCCAAACGCTCACTTTAGGCGTACAAACCACATCTTTATGGCAAATATCCTCATTATTGGCTTCAAACCGTCCTTTCTAGGCCCCAGAGCTGCATTTTTCGAACACAAAGCCTTGATTCTAGGGTTGAAAGGCTCCTGTTTCTGCTCCAAAGGCTCCGTTTCAGGGAACAAACACTCACTTGGAGGTGCCACAGTTGCATTTGTAGAGTCCAAAGCTTTGATGCTAGGCTTGAAAGCCTCCTGTTTATGCAGCAAACCCTCAGTTTCAGGGTACAAACCCTCCTTTTTATGCTCCAAACCCTCATTTGGAGTGTACAAACCACATCTATAGGGCCCAAGGACTCATTACTGGGTACAAACACTCATTTGTAGGCACCAAATCTTCATTTTTAGAATACAAAGACCTCATTCTAGGGCTGAAAGCGTCCTCCTCCTGCTACAAACCCTGAGCTTTCGGGCAAAAATCCTCTTTATAGGCTACAACCCCCAATTTTAAGGCCCAAGGTGTTTATTTTAAGCACACAAAGCTTTGAATCTAGGGCTGAAAGCATACTTTTCATGACTCAAACGCCCAGTTTTAGAGTCCAAACCCTCCTTGTTATGCTCCAAACGCTCACTTTAGGCGTACAGACCACATCTTTATGGCAAATATCCTCATTATTGGGTTCAAACCGTCCTTTCTAGGCCCCAAAGCTGCATTTTTCGAATACAAAGCCTTGATTCTAGGGTTGAAAGGCTCCTGTTTCTGCTCCAAAGGCTCCGTTTCAGGGAACAAACACTCACTTGGAGGTGCCACAGTTGCATTTGTAGAGTCCAAAGCTTTGATGCTAGGCTTGAAAGCTTCCTCTTTATACAACAAACCCTCAGTTTCAGGTAACAAACCCTCCTTTTTATGCTCCAAACCCTCATTTGGAGTGTACAAACCACATCTATAGGGCCCAAGGACTCGTTACTGGGTACAAGCACTCATTCTGAGGGGCCAAATCTTGATTTTTAGAATACAAAGTCTGTGGTGGTGCAATTCTTACCCCTCCCCGCCCGTCCTTGTTGGGCTGCTTGGTGCTACGTGTGATTCCACCCACATCCCCCGAGCTATACACCAATCTGTGGAGATAAGGACTGATAGCATTAAGGAGCCTGGCTCCTGCCCCCTGCCGATTGCTCGGAAACGGTTAAAATGGCCCATCATCTCCTAAGGGCCTGGCACACCTGTGCCTGGGATGTGGTCAAATGGGAACAATAACAGACTTGCACATTCATGAAGTTCTTGCGCAACTGCTGGAAGGCACCAGATGGTATCTGACAAAAGTCAGTTATCTTGGACCCTATAAGCTGCGACCACAAGGGAGACCCTTTGAGCTCTCCTGGATCGCAGCGGGCCTGTGACCAGCACCTCCCCTGAGCTGGGACGCCTCTCGCGTACCAAAACCCTTAAGGTGTCGTCTGCTGCCAGAGCTGACGGAAGGCCAGGGCGAAGTCCACCCGCTCGAGTCTCAATTATCGCCCGTTGAGGAATGCCAAGGCATTGGGAGCATTTACTCTAAACTCGAGAGGGAAATTTTCCTTTGAGCTAGCTTCTCTTTCACCCGTTCTTGCTCTGTTTATTGGTGTGTGGGTACGTACTTCATTCTACTGGACCCAGATACTTTTGTTTCTGTGTGTGTGTTTGGACGTTTTGTGTTCATTCTACTGGATCCAAATACTTTTGTTTCTGTGTGTGTGTGTTTGGACGTTTTGTGTATGCGCATGTATATATGTATATATTAAGGTACCGTTAAGTAAGTTAGTGTGACTCTTGTCATTTTAGAATCTGTGAATAAGTCGCTTTCCTTTCTTTCAGCATTTCTGAATTATTTTGTAATAAAAATAAATTGCTGTTACTTATTAATAAATCTAGATTTCTTACTAAATCATTACCGTGTCAATACTTTCATCCGCGACAAAGACCTCGTTCTAGGGCTGAAAGCGTCCTCCTTACGCGACAAACGATGATCTTGAGGGCAAAAATCCTCATTTATAGGGTGCAACCCCCAATTTTAAGGCCCGAGGCTTCATTTTAAGCACACAAAGCTTTGAATCTAGGGGAGAAAGCATCCTTTTCATGCCTCAAATGCCCAGTTTTAGAGTCCAAACCCTCCTTGTTATGCTCCAAACGCTCACTTTAGGCGTACAAACCACATCTTTATGGCAAATATCCTCATTATTGGCTTCAAACCCTCCTTTCTAGGCCCCAAAGCTGCATTTTTCGAATACAAAGCCTTGATTCTAGGGTTGAAAGGCTCCTGTTTCTGCTCCAAAGGCTCCGTTTCAGGGAACAAACACTCACTTGGAGGTGCCACAGCTGCATTTTTACAGTCCAAAGCTTTGATGCTAGGCTTGAAAGCTTCCTCTTTATACAACAAACCCTCAGTTTCAGGTAACAAACCCTCCTTTTTATGCTCCAAACCCTCATTTGGAGTGTACAAACCACATCTATAGGGCCCAAGGACTCGTTACTGGGTACAAGCACTCATTCTGAGGGGCCAAATCTTGATTTTTAGAATACAAAGTCTGTGGTGGTGCAATTCTTACCCCTCCCCGCCCGTCCTTGTTGGGCTGCTTGGTGCTACGTGTGATTCCACCCACATCCCCCGAGCTATACACCAATCTGTGGAGATAAGGACTGATAGCATTAAGGAGCCTGGCTCCTGCCCCCTGCCGATTGCTCGGAAACGGTTAAAATGGCCCATCATCTCCTAAGGGCCTGGCACACCTGTGCCTGGGATGTGGTCAAATGGGAACAATAACAGACTTGCACATTCATGAAGTTCTTGCGCAACTGCTGGAAGGCACCAGATGGTATCTGACAAAAGTCAGTTATCTTGGACCCTATAAGCTGCGACCACAAGGGAGACCCTTTGAGCTCTCCTGGATCGCAGCGGGCCTGTGACCAGCACCTCCCCTGAGCTGGGACGCCTCTCGCGTACCAAAACCCTTAAGGTGTCGTCTGCTGCCAGAGCTGACGGAAGGCCAGGGCGAAGTCCACCCGCTCGAGTCTCAATTATCGCCCGTTGAGGAATGCCAAGGCATTGGGAGCATTTACTCTAAACTCGAGAGGGAAATTTTCCTTTGAGCTAGCTTCTCTTTCACCCGTTCTTGCTCTGTTTATTGGTGTGTGGGTACGTACTTCATTCTACTGGACCCAGATACTTTTGTTTCTGTGTGTGTGTTTGGACGTTTTGTGTTCATTCTACTGGATCCAAATACTTTTGTTTCTGTGTGTGTGTGTTTGGACGTTTTGTGTATGCGCATGTATATATGTATATATTAAGGTACCGTTAAGTAAGTTAGTGTGACTCTTGTCATTTTAGAATCTGTGAATAAGTCGCTTTCCTTTCTTTCAGCATTTCTGAATTATTTTGTAATAAAAATAAATTGCTGTTACTTATTAATAAATCTAGATTTCTTACTAAATCATTACCGTGTCAATACTTTCATCCGCGACAAAGACCTCGTTCTAGGGCTGAAAGCGTCCTCCTTACGCGACAAACGATGATCTTGAGGGCAAAAATCCTCATTTATAGGGTGCAACCCCCAATTTTAAGGCCCGAGGCTTCATTTTAAGCACACAAAGCTTTGAATCTAGGGCTGAAAGCATACTTTTCATGCCTCAAACGCCCAGTTTTAGAGTCCAAACCCTCCTTGTTATGCTCCAAACGCTCACTTTAGGCGTACAAACCACATCTTTATGGCAAATATCCTCATTATTGGCTTCAAACCGTCCTTTCTAGGCCCCAGAGCTGCATTTTTCGAATACAAAGCCTTGATTCTAGGGTTGAAAGGCTCCTGTTTCTGCTCCAAAGGCTCCGTTTCAGGGAACAAACACTCACTTGGAGGTGCCACAGTTGCATTTGTAGAGTCCAAAGCTTTGATGCTAGGCTTGAAAGCTTCCTCTTTATACAACAAACCCTCAGTTTCAGGTAACAAACCCTCCTTTTTATGCTCCAAACCCTCATTTGGAGTGTACAAACCACATCTATAGGGCCCAAGGACTCGTTACTGGGTACAAGCACTCATTCTGAGGGGCCAAATCTTGATTTTTAGAATACAAAGTCTGTGGTGGTGCAATTCTTACCCCTCCCCGCCCGTCCTTGTTGGGCTGCTTGGTGCTACGTGTGATTCCACCCACATCCCCCGAGCTATACACCAATCTGTGGAGATAAGGACTGATAGCATTAAGGAGCCTGGCTCCTGCCCCCTGCCGATTGCTCGGAAACGGTTAAAATGGCCCATCATCTCCTAAGGGCCTGGCACACCTGTGCCTGGGATGTGGTCAAATGGGAACAATAACAGACTTGCACATTCATGAAGTTCTTGCGCAACTGCTGGAAGGCACCAGATGGTATCTGACAAAAGTCAGTTATCTTGGACCCTATAAGCTGCGACCACAAGGGAGACCCTTTGAGCTCTCCTGGATCGCAGCGGGCCTGTGACCAGCACCTCCCCTGAGCTGGGACGCCTCTCGCGTACCAAAACCCTTAAGGTGTCGCCTGCTGCCAGAGCTGACGGAAGGCCAGGGCGAAGTCCACCCGCTCGAGTCTCAATTATCGCCCGTTGAGGAATGCCAAGGCATTGGGAGCATTTACTCTAAACTCGAGAGGGAAATTTTCCTTTGAGCTAGCTTCTCTTTCACCCGTTCTTGCTCTGTTTATTGGTGTGTGGGTACGTACTTCATTCTACTGGACCCAGATACTTTTGTTTCTGTGTGTGTGCTTGGACATTTTGTGTATGCGCATGTATATATGTATATATGTATATATTAAGGTACCGTTAAGTAAGTTAGTGTGACTCTTGTCATTTTAGAATCTGTGAATAAGTCGCTTTCCTTTCTTTCAGCATTTCTGAATTATTTTGTAATAAAAATAAATTGCTGTTACTTATTAATAAATCTAGATTTCTTACTAAATCATTACCGTGTCAATACTTTCATCCGCGACAAAGACCTCGTTCTAGGGCTGAAAGCGTCCTCCTTACGCGACAAACGATGATCTTGAGGGCAAAAATCCTCATTTATAGGGTGCAACCCCCAATTTTAAGGCCCGAGGCTTCATTTTAAGCACACAAAGCTTTGAATCTAGGGCTGAAAGCATACTTTTCATGCCTCAAACGCCCAGTTTTAGAGTCCAAACCCTCGTTGTTATGCTCCAAACGCTCACTTTAGGCGTACAAACCACATCTTTATGGCAAATATCCTCATTATTGGCTTCAAACCCTCCTTTCTAGGCCCCAGAGCTGCATTTTTCGAATACAAAGCCTTGATTCTAGGGTTGAAAGGCTCCTGTTTCTGCTCCAAAGGCTCCGTTTCAGGGAACAAACACTCACTTGGAGGTGCCACAGCTGCATTTTTACAGTCCAAAGCTTTGATGCTAGGCTTGAAAGCTTCCTCTTTATACAACAAACCCTCAGTTTCAGGTAACAAACCCTCCTTTTTATGCTCCAAACCCTCATTTGGAGTGTACAAACCACATCTATAGGGCCCAAGGACTCGTTACTGGGTACAAGCACTCATTCTGAGGGGCCAAATCTTGATTTTTAGAATACAAAGTCTGTGGTGGTGCAATTCTTACCCCTCCCCGCCCGTCCTTGTTGGGCTGCTTGGTGCTACGTGTGATTCCACCCACATCCCCCGAGCTATACACCAATCTGTGAAGATAAGGACTGATAGCATTAAGGAGCCTGGCTCCTGCCCCCTGCCGATTGCTCGGAAACGGTTAAAATGGCCCATCATCTCCTAAGGGCCTGGCACACCTGTGCCTGGGATGTGGTCAAATGGGAACAATAACAGACTTGCACATTCATGAAGTTCTTGCGCAACTGCTGGAAGGCACCAGATGGTATCTGACAAAAGTCAGTTATCTTGGACCCTATAAGCTGCGACCACAAGGGAGACCCTTTGAGCTCTCCTGGATCGCAGCGGGCCTGTGACCAGCACCTCCCCTGAGCTGGGACGCCTCTCGCGTACCAAAACCCTTAAGGTGTCGTCTGCTGCCAGAGCTGACGGAAGGCCAGGGCGAAGTCCACCCGCTCGAGTCTCAATTATCGCCCGTTGAGGAATGCCAAGGCATTGGGAGCATTTACTCTAAACTCGAGAGGGAAATTTTCCTTTGAGCTAGCTTCTCTTTCACCCGTTCTTGCTCTGTTTATTGGTGTGTGGGTACGTACTTCATTCTACTGGACCCAGATACTTTTGTTTCTGTGTGTGTGCTTGGACGTTTTGTGTATGCGCATGTATATATGTATATATGTATATATTAAGGTACCGTTAAGTAAGTTAGTGTGACTCTTGTCATTTTAGAATCTGTGAATAAGTCGCTTTCCTTTCTTTCAGCATTTCTGAATTATTTTGTAATAAAAATAAATTGCTGTTACTTATTAATAAATCTAGATTTCTTACTAAATCATTACCGTGTCAATACTTTCATCCGCGACAAAGACCTCGTTCTAGGGCTGAAAGCGTCCTCCTTACGCGACAAACGATGATCTTGAGGGCAAAAATCCTCATTTATAGGGTGCAACCCCCAATTTTAAGGCCCGAGGCTTCATTTTAAGCACACAAAGCTTTGAATCTAGGGGAGAAAGCATACTTTTCATGCCTCAAATGCCCAGTTTTAGAGTCCAAACCCTCCTTGTTATGCTCCAAACGCTCACTTTAGGCGTACAAACCACATCTTTATGGCAAATATCCTCATTATTGGCTTCAAACCGTCCTTTCTAGGCCCCAGAGCTGCATTTTTCGAATACAAAGCCTTGATTCTAGGGTTGAAAGGCTCCTGTTTCTGCTCCAAAGGCTCCGTTTCAGGGAACAAACACTCACTTGGAGGTGCCACAGTTGCATTTGTAGAGTCCAAAGCTTTGATGCTAGGCTTGAAAGCCTCCTGTTTATGCAGCAAACCCTCAGTTTCAGGGTACAAACCCTCCTTTTTATGCTCCAAACCCTCATTTGGAGTGTACAAACCACATCTATAGGGCCCAAGGACTCGTTACTGGGTACAAGCACTCATTCTGAGGGGCCAAATCTTGATTTTTAGAATACAAAGTCTGTGGTGGTGCAATTCTTACCCCTCCCCGCCCGTCCTTGTTGGGCTGCTTGGTGCTACGTGTGATTCCACCCACATCCCCCGAGCTATACACCAATCTGTGGAGATAAGGACTGATAGCATTAAGGAGCCTGGCTCCTGCCCCCTGCCGATTGCTCGGAAACGGTTAAAATGGCCCATCATCTCCTAAGGGCCTGGCACACCTGTGCCTGGGATGTGGTCAAATGGGAACAATAACAGACTTGCACATTCATGAAGTTCTTGCGCAACTGCTGGAAGGCACCAGATGGTATCTGACAAAAGTCAGTTATCTTGGACCCTATAAGCTGCGACCACAAGGGAGACCCTTTGAGCTCTCCTGGATCGCAGCGGGCCTGTGACCAGCACCTCCCCTGAGCTGGGACGCCTCTCGCGTGCCAAAACCCTTAAGGTGTCGTCTGCTGCCAGAGCTGACGGAAGGCCAGGGCGAAGTCCACCCGCTCGAGTCTCAATTATCGCCCGTTGAGGAATGCCAAGGCATTGGGAGCATTTACTCTAAACTCGAGAGGGAAATTTTCCTTTGAGCTAGCTTCTCTTTCACCCGTTCTTGCTCTGTTTATTGGTGTGTGGGTACGTACTTCATTCTACTGGACCCAGATACTTTTGTTTCTGTGTGTGTGTTTGGACGTTTTGTGTTCATTCTACTGGATCCAAATACTTTTGTTTCTGTGTGTGTGTGTTTGGACGTTTTGTGTATGCGCATGTATATATGTATATATGTATATATTAAGGTACCGTTAAGTAAGTTAGTGTGACTCTTGTCATTTTAGAATCTGTGAATAAGTCGCTTTCCTTTCTTTCAGCATTTCTGAATTATTTTGTAATAAAAATAAATTGCTGTTACTTATTAATAAATCTAGATTTCTTACTAAATCATTACCGTGTCAATACTTTCATCCGCGACAAAGACCTCGTTCTAGGGCTGAAAGCGTCCTCCTTACGCGACAAACGATGATCTTGAGGGCAAAAATCCTCATTTATAGGGTGCAACCCCCAATTTTAAGGCCCGAGGCTTCATTTTAAGCACACAAAGCTTTGAATCTAGGGGAGAAAGCATCCTTTTCATGCCTCAAACGCCCAGTTTTAGAGTCCAAACCCTCCTTGTTATGCTCCAAACGCTCACTTTAGGCGTACAAACCACATCTTTATGGCAAATATCCTCATTATTGGCTTCAAATCCTCCTTTCTAGGCCCCAGAGCTGCATTTTTCGAATACAAAGCCTTGATTCTAGGGTTGAAAGGCTCCTGTTTCTGCTCCAAAGGCTCCGTTTCAGGGAACAAACACTCACTTGGAGGTGCCACAGTTGCATTTGTAGAGTCCAAAGCTTTGATGCTAGGCTTGAAAGCCTCCTGTTTATGCAGCAAACCCTCAGTTTCAGGGTACAAACCCTCCTTTTTATGCTCCAAACCCTCATTTGGAGTGTACAAACCACATCTATAGGGCCCAAGGACTCATTACTGGGTACAAACACTCATTTGTAGGCACCAAATATTCATTTTTAGAATACAAAGACCTCATTCTAGGGCTGAAAGCATCCTCCTCCTGCTACAAACCCTGAGCTTTCGGGCAAAAATCCTCATTTATAGGGTGCAACCCCCAATTTTAAGGCCCGAGGCTTCATTTTAAGCACACAAAGCTTTGAATCTAGGGCTGAAAGCATACTTTTCATGCCTCAAACGCCCAGTTTTAGAGTCCAAACCCTCCTTGTTATGCTCCAAACGCTCACTTTAGGCGTACAAACCACATCTTTATGGCAAATATCCTCATTATTGGGTTCAAACCGTCCTTTCTAGGCCCCAAAGCTGCATTTTTCGAATACAAAGCCTTGATTCTAGGGTTGAAAGGCTCCTGTTTCTGCTCCAAAGGCTCCGTTTCAGGGAACAAACACTCACTTGGAGGTGCCACAGTTGCATTTGTAGAGTCCAAAGCTTTGATGCTAGGCTTGAAAGCTTCCTCTTTATACAACAAACCCTCAGTTTCAGGTAACAAACCCTCCTTTTTATGCTCCAAACCCTCATTTGGAGTGTACAAACCACATCTATAGGGCCCAAGGACTCGTTACTGGGTACAAGCACTCATTCTGAGGGGCCAAATCTTGATTTTTAGAATACAAAGTCTGTGGTGGTGCAATTCTTACCCCTCCCCGCCCGTCCTTGTTGGGCTGCTTGGTGCTACGTGTGATTCCACCCACATCCCCCGAGCTATACACCAATCTGTGGAGATAAGGACTGATAGCATTAAGGAGCCTGGCTCCTGCCCCCTGCCGATTGCTCGGAAACGGTTAAAATGGCCCATCATCTCCTAAGGGCCTGGCACACCTGTGCCTGGGATGTGGTCAAATGGGAACAATAACAGACTTGCACATTCATGAAGTTCTTGCGCAACTGCTGGAAGGCACCAGATGGTATCTGACAAAAGTCAGTTATCTTGGACCCTATAAGCTGCGACCACAAGGGAGACCCTTTGAGCTCTCCTGGATCGCAGCGGGCCTGTGACCAGCACCTCCCCTGAGCTGGGACGCCTCTCGCGTACCAAAACCCTTAAGGTGTCGTCTGCTGCCAGAGCTGACGGAAGGCCAGGGCGAAGTCCACCCGCTCGAGTCTCAATTATCGCCCGTTGAGGAATGCCAAGGCATTGGGAGCATTTACTCTAAACTCGAGAGGGAAATTTTCCTTTGAGCTAGCTTCTCTTTCACCCGTTCTTGCTCTGTTTATTGGTGTGTGGGTACGTACTTCATTCTACTGGACCCAGATACTTTTGTTTCTGTGTGTGTGTTTGGACGTTTTGTGTTCATTCTACTGGATCCAAATACTTTTGTTTCTGTGTGTGTGTGTTTGGACGTTTTGTGTATGCGCATGTATATATGTATATATTAAGGTACCGTTAAGTAAGTTAGTGTGACTCTTGTCATTTTAGAATCTGTGAATAAGTCGCTTTCCTTTCTTTCAGCATTTCTGAATTATTTTGTAATAAAAATAAATTGCTGTTACTTATTAATAAATCTAGATTTCTTACTAAATCATTACCGTGTCAATACTTTCATCCGCGACAAAGACCTCGTTCTAGGGCTGAAAGCGTCCTCCTTACGCGACAAACGATGATCTTGAGGGCAAAAATCCTCATTTATAGGGTGCAACCCCCAATTTTAAGGCCCGAGGCTTCATTTTAAGCACACAAAGCTTTGAATCTAGGGGAGAAAGCATCCTTTTCATGCCTCAAACGCCCAGTTTTAGAGTCCAAACCCTCCTTGTTATGCTCCAAACGCTCACTTTAGGCGTACAAACCACATCTTTATGGCAAATATCCTCATTATTGGCTTCAAACCCTCCTTTCTAGGCCCCAGAGCTGCATTTTTCGAATACAAAGCCTTGATTCTAGGGTTGAAAGGCTCCTGTTTCTGCTCCAAAGGCTCCGTTTCAGGGAACAAACACTCACTTGGAGGTGCCACAGTTGCATTTGTAGAGTCCAAAGCTTTGATGCTAGGCTTGAAAGCCTCCTGTTTATGCAGCAAACCCTCAGTTTCAGGGTACAAACCCTCCTTTTTATGCTCCAAACCCTCATTTGGAGTGTACAAACCACATCTATAGGGCCCAAGGACTCATTACTGGGTACAAACACTCATTTGTAGGCACCAAATATTCATTTTTAGAATACAAAGACCTCATTCTAGGGCTGAAAGCATCCTCCTCCTGCTACAAACCCTGAGCTTTCGGGCAAAAATCCTCATTTATAGGGTGCAACCCCCAATTTTAAGGCCCGAGGCTTCATTTTAAGCACACAAAGCTTTGAATCTAGGGGAGAAAGCATACTTTTCATGACTCAAACGCCCAGTTTTAGAGTCCAAACCCTCCTTGTTATGCTCCAAACGCTCACTTTAGGCGTACAGACCACATCTTTATGGCAAATATCCTCATTATTGGGTTCAAACCGTCCTTTCTAGGCCCCAAAGCTGCATTTTTCGAATACAAAGCCTTGATTCTAGGGTTGAAAGGCTCCTGTTTCTGCTCCAAAGGCTCCGTTTCAGGGAACAAACACTCACTTGGAGGTGCCACAGTTGCATTTGTAGAGTCCAAAGCTTTGATGCTAGGCTTGAAAGCTTCCTCTTTATACAACAAACCCTCAGTTTCAGGTAACAAACCCTCCTTTTTATGCTCCAAACCCTCATTTGGAGTGTACAAACCACATCTATAGGGCCCAAGGACTCGTTACTGGGTACAAGCACTCATTCTGAGGGGCCAAATCTTGATTTTTAGAATACAAAGTCTGTGGTGGTGCAATTCTTACCCCTCCCCACCCGTCCTTGTTGGGCTGCTTGGTGCTACGTGTGATTCCACCCACATCCCCCGAGCTATACACCAATCTGTGGAGATAAGGACTGATAGCATTAAGGAGCCTGGCTCCTGCCCCCTGCCGATTGCTCGGAAACGGTTAAAATGGCCCATCATCTCCTAAGGGCCTGGCACACCTGTGCCTGGGATGTGGTCAAATGGGAACAATAACAGACTTGCACATTCATGAAGTTCTTGCGCAACTGCTGGAAGGCACCAGATGGTATCTGACAAAAGTCAGTTATCTTGGACCCTATAAGCTGCGACCACAAGGGAGACCCTTTGAGCTCTCCTGGATCGCAGCGGGCCTGTGACCAGCACCTCCCCTGAGCTGGGACGCCTCTCGCGTGCCAAAACCCTTAAGGTGTCGTCTGCTGCCAGAGCTGACGGAAGGCCAGGGCGAAGTCCACCCGCTCGAGTCTCAATTATCGCCCGTTGAGGAATGCCAAGGCATTGGGAGCATTTACTCTAAACTCGAGAGGGAAATTTTCCTTTGAGCTAGCTTCTCTTTCACCCGTTCTTGCTCTGTTTATTGGTGTGTGGGTACGTACTTCATTCTACTGGACCCAGATACTTTTGTTTCTGTGTGTGTGTTTGGACGTTTTGTGTTCATTCTACTGGATCCAAATACTTTTGTTTCTGTGTGTGTGTGTTTGGACGTTTTGTGTATGCGCATGTATATATGTATATATTAAGGTACCGTTAAGTAAGTTAGTGTGACTCTTGTCATTTTAGAATCTGTGAATAAGTCGCTTTCCTTTCTTTCAGCATTTCTGAATTATTTTGTAATAAAAATAAATTGCTGTTACTTATTAATAAATCTAGATTTCTTACTAAATCATTACCGTGTCAATATTTTCATCCGCGACAAAGACCTCGTTCTAGGGCTGAAAGCGTCCTCCTTACGCGACAAACGATGATCTTGAGGGCAAAAATCCTCATTTATAGGGTGCAACCCCCAATTTTAAGGCCCGAGGCTTCATTTTAAGCACACAAAGCTTTGAATCTAGGGGAGAAAGCATCCTTTTCATGCCTCAAACGCCCAGTTTTAGAGTCCAAACCCTCCTTGTTATGCTCCAAACGCTCACTTTAGGCGTACAAACCACATCTTTATGGCAAATATCCTCATTATTGGCTTCAAATCCTCCTTTCTAGGCCCCAGAGCTGCATTTTTCGAATACAAAGCCTTGATTCTAGGGTTGAAAGGCTCCTGTTTCTGCTCCAAAGGCTCCGTTTCAGGGAACAAACACTCACTTGGAGGTGCCACAGTTGCATTTGTAGAGTCCAAAGCTTTGATGCTAGGCTTGAAAGCCTCCTGTTTATGCAGCACACCCTCAGTTTCAGGGTACAAACCCTCCTTTTTATGCTCCAAACCCTCATTTGGAGTGTACAAACCACATCTATAGGGCCCAAGGACTCATTACTGGGTACAAACACTCATTTGTAGGCACCAAATATTCATTTTTAGAATACAAAGACCTCATTCTAGGGCTGAAAGCATCCTCCTCCTGCTACAAACCCTGAGCTTTCGGGCAAAAATCCTCATTTATAGGGTGCAACCCCCAATTTTAAGGCCCGAGGCTTCATTTTAAGCACACAAAGCTTTGAATCTAGGGGAGAAAGCATACTTTTCATGACTCAAACGCCCAGTTTTAGAGTCCAAACCCTCCTTGTTATGCTCCAAACGCTCACTTTAGGCGTACAAACCACATCTTTATGGCAAATATCCTCATTATTGGGTTCAAACCGTCCTTTCTAGGCCCCAAAGCTGCATTTTTCGAATACAAAGCCTTGATTCTAGGGTTGAAAGGCTCCTGTTTCTGCTCCAAAGGCTCCATTTCAGGGAACAAACACTCACTTGGAGGTGCCACAGTTGCATTTGTAGAGTCCAAAGCTTTGATGCTAGGCTTGAAAGCTTCCTCTTTATACAACAAACCCTCAGTTTCAGGTAACAAACCCTCCTTTTTATGCTCCAAACCCTCATTTGGAGTGTACAAACCACATCTATAGGGCCCAAGGACTCGTTACTGGGTACAAGCACTCATTCTGAGGGGCCAAATCTTGATTTTTAGAATACAAAGTCTGTGGTGGTGCAATTCTTACCCCTCCCCGCCCGTCCTTGTTGGGCTGCTTGGTGCTACGTGTGATTCCACCCACATCCCCCGAGCTATACACCAATCTGTGGAGATAAGGACTGATAGCATTAAGGAGCCTGGCTCCTGCCCCCTGCCGATTGCTCGGAAACGGTTAAAATGGCCCATCATCTCCTAAGGGCCTGGCACACCTGTGCCTGGGATGTGGTCAAATGGGAACAATAACAGACTTGCACATTCATGAAGTTCTTGCGCAACTGCTGGAAGGCACCAGATGGTATCTGACAAAAGTCAGTTATCTTGGACCCTATAAGCTGCGACCACAAGGGAGACCCTTTGAGCTCTCCTGGATCGCAGCGGGCCTGTGACCAGCACCTCCCCTGAGCTGGGACGCCTCTCGCGTACCAAAACCCTTAAGGTGTCGTCTGCTGCCAGAGCTGACGGAAGGCCAGGGCGAAGTCCACCCGCTCGAGTCTCAATTATCGCCCGTTGAGGAATGCCAAGGCATTGGGAGCATTTACTCTAAACTCGAGAGGGAAATTTTCCTTTGAGCTAGCTTCTCTTTCACCCGTTCTTGCTCTGTTTATTGGTGTGTGGGTACGTACTTCATTCTACTGGACCCAGATACTTTTGTTTCTGTGTGTGTGTTTGGACGTTTTGTGTTCATTCTACTGGATCCAAATACTTTTGTTTCTGTGTGTGTGTGTTTGGACGTTTTGTGTATGCGCATGTATATATGTATATATTAAGGTACCGTTAAGTAAGTTAGTGTGACTCTTGTCATTTTAGAATCTGTGAATAAGTCGCTTTCCTTTCTTTCAGCATTTCTGAATTATTTTGTAATAAAAATAAATTGCTGTTACTTATTAATAAATCTAGATTTCTTACTAAATCATTACCGTGTCAATACTTTCATCCGCGACAAAGACCTCGTTCTAGGGCTGAAAGCGTCCTCCTTACGCGACAAACGATGATCTTGAGGGCAAAAATCCTCATTTATAGGGTGCAACCCCCAATTTTAAGGCCCGAGGCTTCATTTTAAGCACACAAAGCTTTGAATCTAGGGGAGAAAGCATCCTTTTCATGCCTCAAACGCCCAGTTTTAGAGTCCAAACCCTCCTTGTTATGCTCCAAACGCTCACTTTAGGCGTACAAACCACATCTTTATGGCAAATATCCTCATTATTGGCTTCAAATCCTCCTTTCTAGGCCCCAGAGCTGCATTTTTCGAATACAAAGCCTTGATTCTAGGGTTGAAAGGCTCCTGTTTCTGCTCCAAAGGCTCCGTTTCAGGGAACAAACACTCACTTGGAGGTGCCACAGTTGCATTTGTAGAGTCCAAAGCTTTGATGCTAGGCTTGAAAGCCTCCTGTTTATGCAGCAAACCCTCAGTTTCAGGGTACAAACCCTCCTTTTTATGCTCCAAACCCTCATTTGGAGTGTACAAACCACATCTATAGGGCCCAAGGACTCATTACTGGGTACAAACACTCATTTGTAGGCACCAAATATTCATTTTTAGAATACAAAGACCTCATTCTAGGGCTGAAAGCATCCTCCTCCTGCTACAAACCCTGAGCTTTCGGGCAAAAATCCTCATTTATAGGGTGCAACCCCCAATTTTAAGGCCCGAGGCTTCATTTTAAGCACACAAAGCTTTGAATCTAGGGCTGAAAGCATACTTTTCATGACTCAAACGCCCAGTTTTAGAGTCCAAACCCTCCTTGTTATGCTCCAAACGCTCACTTTAGGCGTACAAACCACATCTTTATGGCAAATGTCCTCATTATTGGCTTCAAACCCTCCTTTCTAGGCCCCAAAGCTGCATTTTTCGAATACAAAGCCTTGATTCTAGGGTTGAAAGGCTCCTGTTTCTGCTCCAAAGGCTCCGTTTCAGGGAACAAACACTCACTTGGAGGTGCCACAGCTGCATTTTTACAGTCCAAAGCTTTGATGCTAGGCTTGAAAGCTTCCTCTTTATACAACAAACCCTCAGTTTCAGGTAACAAACCCTCCTTTTTATGCTCCAAACCCTCATTTGGAGTGTACAAACCACATCTATAGGGCCCAAGGACTCGTTACTGGGTACAAGCACTCATTCTGAGGGGCCAAATCTTGATTTTTAGAATACAAAGTCTGTGGTGGTGCAATTCTTACCCCTCCCCGCCCGTCCTTGTTGGGCTGCTTGGTGCTACGTGTGATTCCACCCACATCCCCCGAGCTATACACCAATCTGTGGAGATAAGGACTGATAGCATTAAGGAGCCTGGCTCCTGCCCCCTGCCGATTGCTCGGAAACGGTTAAAATGGCCCATCATCTCCTAAGGGCCTGGCACACCTGTGCCTGGGATGTGGTCAAATGGGAACAATAACAGACTTGCACATTCATGAAGTTCTTGCGCAACTGCTGGAAGGCACCAGATGGTATCTGACAAAAGTCAGTTATCTTGGACCCTATAAGCTGCGACCACAAGGGAGACCCTTTGAGCTCTCCTGGATCGCAGCGGGCCTGTGACCAGCACCTCCCCTGAGCTGGGACGCCTCTCGCGTACCAAAACCCTTAAGGTGTCGTCTGCTGCCAGAGCTGACGGAAGGCCAGGGCGAAGTCCACCCGCTCGAGTCTCAATTATCGCCCGTTGAGGAATGCCAAGGCATTGGGAGCATTTACTCTAAACTCGAGAGGGAAATTTTCCTTTGAACTAGCTTCTCTTTCACCCGTTCTTGCTCTGTTTATTGGTGTGTGGGTACGTACTTCATTCTACTGGACCCAGATACTTTTGTTTCTGTGTGTGTGTTTGGACGTTTTGTGTTCATTCTACTGGATCCAAATACTTTTGTTTCTGTGTGTGTGTGTTTGGACGTTTTGTGTATGCGCATGTATATATGTATATATTAAGGTACCGTTAAGTAAGTTAGTGTGACTCTTGTCATTTTAGAATCTGTGAATAAGTCGCTTTCCTTTCTTTCAGCATTTCTGAATTATTTTGTAATAAAAATAAATTGCTGTTACTTATTAATAAATCTAGATTTCTTACTAAATCATTACCGTGTCAATACTTTCATCCGCGACAAAGACCTCGTTCTAGGGCTGAAAGCGTCCTCCTTACGCGACAAACGATGATCTTGAGGGCAAAAATCCTCATTTATAGGGTGCAACCCCCAATTTTAAGGCCCGAGGCTTCATTTTAAGCACACAAAGCTTTGAATCTAGGGGAGAAAGCATCCTTTTCATGCCTCAAACGCCCAGTTTTAGAGTCCAAACCCTCCTTGTTATGCTCCAAACGCTCACTTTAGGCGTACAAACCACATCTTTATGGCAAATATCCTCATTATTGGCTTCAAATCCTCCTTTCTAGGCCCCAGAGCTGCATTTTTCGAATACAAAGCCTTGATTCTAGGGTTGAAAGGCTCCTGTTTCTGCTCCAAAGGCTCCGTTTCAGGGAACAAACACTCACTTGGAGGTGCCACAGTTGCATTTGTAGAGTCCAAAGCTTTGATGCTAGGCTTGAAAGCCTCCTGTTTATGCAGCAAACCCTCAGTTTCAGGGTACAAACCCTCCTTTTTATGCTCCAAACCCTCATTTGGAGTGTACAAACCACATCTATAGGGCCCAAGGACTCATTACTGGGTACAAACACTCATTTGTAGGCACCAAATATTCATTTTTAGAATACAAAGACCTCATTCTAGGGCTGAAAGCGTCCTCCTCCTGCTACAAACCCTGAGCTTTCGGGCAAAAATCCTCATTTATAGGGTGCAACCCCCAATTTTAAGGCCCGAGGCTTCATTTTAAGCACACAAAGCTTTGAATCTAGGGGAGAAAGCATCCTTTTCATGCCTCAAACGCCCAGTTTTAGAGTCCAAACCCTCCTTGTTATGCTCCAAACGCTCACTTTAGGCGTACAAACCACATCTTTATGGCAAATATCCTCATTATTGGGTTCAAACCGTCCTTTCTAGGCCCCAAAGCTGCATTTTTCGAATACAAAGCCTTGATTCTAGGGTTGAAAGGCTCCTGTTTCTGCTCCAAAGGCTCCATTTCAGGGAACAAACACTCACTTGGAGGTGCCACAGTTGCATTTGTAGAGTCCAAAGCTTTGATGCTAGGCTTGAAAGCTTCCTCTTTATACAACAAACCCTCAGTTTCAGGTAACAAACCCTCCTTTTTATGCTCCAAACCCTCATTTGGAGTGTACAAACCACATCTATAGGGCCCAAGGACTCGTTACTGGGTACAAGCACTCATTCTGAGGGGCCAAATCTTGATTTTTAGAATACAAAGTCTGTGGTGGTGCAATTCTTACCCCTCCCCGCCCGTCCTTGTTGGGCTGCTTGGTGCTACGTGTGATTCCACCCACATCCCCCGAGCTATACACCAATCTGTGGAGATAAGGACTGATAGCATTAAGGAGCCTGGCTCCTGCCCCCTGCCGATTGCTCGGAAACGGTTAAAATGGCCCATCATCTCCTAAGGGCCTGGCACACCTGTGCCTGGGATGTGGTCAAATGGGAACAATAACAGACTTGCACATTCATGAAGTTCTTGCGCAACTGCTGGAAGGCACCAGATGGTATCTGACAAAAGTCAGTTATCTTGGACCCTATAAGCTGCGACCACAAGGGAGACCCTTTGAGCTCTCCTGGATCGCAGCGGGCCTGTGACCAGCACCTCCCCTGAGCTGGGACGCCTCTCGCGTGCCAAAACCCTTAAGGTGTCGCCTGCTGCCAGAGCTGACGGAAGGCCAGGGCGAAGTCCACCCGCTCGAGTCTCAATTATCGCCCGTTGAGGAATGCCAAGGCATTGGGAGCATTTACTCTAAACTCGAGAGGGAAATTTTCCTTTGAGCTAGCTTCTCTTTCACCCGTTCTTGCTCTGTTTATTGGTGTGTGGGTACGTACTTCATTCTACTGGACCCAGATACTTTTGTTTCTGTGTGTGTGTTTGGACGTTTTGTGTTCATTCTACTGGATCCAAATACTTTTGTTTCTGTGTGTGTGTGTTTGGACGTTTTGTGTATGCGCATGTATATATGTATATATTAAGGTACCGTTAAGTAAGTTAGTGTGACTCTTGTCATTTTAGAATCTGTGAATAAGTCGCTTTCCTTTCTTTCAGCATTTCTGAATTATTTTGTAATAAAAATAAATTGCTGTTACTTATTAATAAATCTAGATTTCTTACTAAATCATTACCGTGTCAATACTTTCATCCGCGACAAAGACCTCGTTCTAGGGCTGAAAGCGTCCTCCTTACGCGACAAACGATGATCTTGAGGGCAAAAATCCTCATTTATAGGGTGCAACCCCCAATTTTAAGGCCCGAGGCTTCATTTTAAGCACACAAAGCTTTGAATCTAGGGGAGAAAGCATCCTTTTCATGCCTCAAACGCCCAGTTTTAGAGTCCAAACCCTCCTTGTTATGCTCCAAACGCTCACTTTAGGCGTACAAACCACATCTTTATGGCAAATATCCTCATTATTGGCTTCAAACCCTCCTTTCTAGGCCCCAGAGCTGCATTTTTCGAATACAAAGCCTTGATTCTAGGGTTGAAAGGCTCCTGTTTCTGCTCCAAAGGCTCCGTTTCAGGGAACAAACACTCACTTGGAGGTGCCACAGCTGCATTTTTACAGTCCAAAGCTTTGATGCTAGGCTTGAAAGCCTCCTGTTTATGCAGCAAACCCTCAGTTTCAGGGTACAAACCCTCCTTTTTATGCTCCAAACCCTCATTTGGAGTGTACAAACCACATCTATAGGGCCCAAGGACTCGTTACTGGGTACAAGCACTCATTCTGAGGGGCCAAATCTTGATTTTTAGAATACAAAGTCTGTGGTGGTGCAATTCTTACCCCTCCCCGCCCGTCCTTGTTGGGCTGCTTGGTGCTACGTGTGATTCCACCCACATCCCCCGAGCTATACACCAATCTGTGGAGATAAGGACTGATAGCATTAAGGAGCCTGGCTCCTGCCCCCTGCCGATTGCTCGGAAACGGTTAAAATGGCCCATCATCTCCTAAGGGCCTGGCACACCTGTGCCTGGGATGTGGTCAAATGGGAACAATAACAGACTTGCACATTCATGAAGTTCTTGCGCAACTGCTGGAAGGCACCAGATGGTATCTGACAAAAGTCAGTTATCTTGGACCCTATAAGCTGCGACCACAAGGGAGACCCTTTGAGCTCTCCTGGATCGCAGCGGGCCTGTGACCAGCACCTCCCCTGAGCTGGGACGCCTCTCGCGTACCAAAACCCTTAAGGTGTCGTCTGCTGCCAGAGCTGACGGAAGGCCAGGGCGAAGTCCACCCGCTCGAGTCTCAATTATCGCCCGTTGAGGAATGCCAAGGCATTGGGAGCATTTACTCTAAACTCGAGAGGGAAATTTTCCTTTGAGCTAGCTTCTCTTTCACCCGTTCTTGCTCTGTTTATTGGTGTGTGGGTACGTACTTCATTCTACTGGACCCAGATACTTTTGTTTCTGTGTGTGTGTTTGGACGTTTTGTGTTCATTCTACTGGATCCAAATACTTTTGTTTCTGTGTGTGTGTGTTTGGACGTTTTGTGTATGCGCATGTATATATGTATATATTAAGGTACCGTTAAGTAAGTTAGTGTGACTCTTGTCATTTTAGAATCTGTGAATAAGTCGCTTTCCTTTCTTTCAGCATTTCTGAATTATTTTGTAATAAAAATAAATTGCTGTTACTTATTAATAAATCTAGATTTCTTACTAAATCATTACCGTGTCAATACTTTCATCCGCGACAAAGACCTCGTTCTAGGGCTGAAAGCGTCCTCCTTACGCGACAAACGATGATCTTGAGGGCAAAAATCCTCATTTATAGGGTGCAACCCCCAATTTTAAGGCCCGAGGCTTCATTTTAAGCACACAAAGCTTTGAATCTAGGGGAGAAAGCATCCTTTTCATGCCTCAAACGCCCAGTTTTAGAGTCCAAACCCTCCTTGTTATGCTCCAAACGCTCACTTTAGGCGTACAAACCACATCTTTATGGCAAATATCCTCATTATTGGCTTCAAATCCTCCTTTCTAGGCCCCAGAGCTGCATTTTTCGAATACAAAGCCTTGATTCTAGGGTTGAAAGGCTCCTGTTTCTGCTCCAAAGGCTCCGTTTCAGGGAACAAACACTCACTTGGAGGTGCCACAGTTGCATTTGTAGAGTCCAAAGCTTTGATGCTAGGCTTGAAAGCCTCCTGTTTATGCAGCAAACCCTCAGTTTCAGGGTACAAACCCTCCTTTTTATGCTCCAAACCCTCATTTGGAGTGTACAAACCACATCTATAGGGCCCAAGGACTCATTACTGGGTACAAACACTCATTTGTAGGCACCAAATATTCATTTTTAGAATACAAAGACCTCATTCTAGGGCTGAAAGCATCCTCCTCCTGCTACAAACCCTGAGCTTTCGGGCAAAAATCCTCATTTATAGGGTGCAACCCCCAATTTTAAGGCCCGAGGCTTCATTTTAAGCACACAAAGCTTTGAATCTAGGGGAGAAAGCATACTTTTCATGACTCAAACGCCCAGTTTTAGAGTCCAAACCCTCCTTGTTATGCTCCAAACGCTCACTTTAGGCGTACAAACCACATCTTTATGGCAAATGTCCTCATTATTGGCTTCAAACCCTCCTTTCTAGGCCCCAAAGCTGCATTTTTCGAATACAAAGCCTTGATTCTAGGGTTGAAAGGCTCCTGTTTCTGCTCCAAAGGCTCCGTTTCAGGGAACAAACACTCACTTGGAGGTGCCACAGCTGCATTTTTACAGTCCAAAGCTTTGATGCTAGGCTTGAAAGCTTCCTCTTTATACAACAAACCCTCAGTTTCAGGTAACAAACCCTCCTTTTTATGCTCCAAACCCTCATTTGGAGTGTACAAACCACATCTATAGGGCCCAAGGACTCGTTACTGGGTACAAGCACTCATTCTGAGGGGCCAAATCTTGATTTTTAGAATACAAAGTCTGTGGTGGTGCAATTCTTACCCCTCCCCGCCCGTCCTTGTTGGGCTGCTTGGTGCTACGTGTGATTCCACCCACATCCCCCGAGCTATACACCAATCTGTGGAGATAAGGACTGATAGCATTAAGGAGCCTGGCTCCTGCCCCCTGCCGATTGCTCGGAAACGGTTAAAATGGCCCATCATCTCCTAAGGGCCTGGCACACCTGTGCCTGGGATGTGGTCAAATGGGAACAATAACAGACTTGCACATTCATGAAGTTCTTGCGCAACTGCTGGAAGGCACCAGATGGTATCTGACAAAAGTCAGTTATCTTGGACCCTATAAGCTGCGACCACAAGGGAGACCCTTTGAGCTCTCCTGGATCGCAGCGGGCCTGTGACCAGCACCTCCCCTGAGCTGGGACGCCTCTCGCGTGCCAAAACCCTTAAGGTGTCGCCTGCTGCCAGAGCTGACGGAAGGCCAGGGCGAAGTCCACCCGCTCGAGTCTCAATTATCACCCGTTGAGGAATGCCAAGGCATTGGGAGCATTTACTCTAAACTCGAGAGGGAAATTTTCCTTTGAGCTAGCTTCTCTTTCACCCGTTCTTGCTCTGTTTATTGGTGTGTGGGTACGTACTTCATTCTACTGGACCCAGATACTTTTGTTTCTGTGTGTGTGCTTGGACGTTTTGTGTTCATTCTACTGGATCCAAATACTTTTGTTTCTGTGTGTGTGTGTTTGGACGTTTTGTGTATGCGCATGTATATATGTATATATTAAGGTACCGTTAAGTAAGTTAGTGTGACTCTTGTCATTTTAGAATCTGTGAATAAGTCGCTTTCCTTTCTTTCAGCATTTCTGAATTATTTTGTAATAATAATAAATTGCTGTTACTTATTAATAAATCTAGATTTCTTACTAAATCATTACCGTGTCAATACTTTCATCCGCGACAAAGACCTCGTTCTAGGGCTGAAAGCGTCCTCCTTACGCGACAAACAATGATCTTGAGGGCAAAAATCCTCATTTATAGGGTGCAACCCCCAATTTTAAGGCCCGAGGCTTCATTTTAAGCACACAAAGCTTTGAATCTAGGGGAGAAAGCATCCTTTTCATGCCTCAAATGCCCAGTTTTAGAGTCCAAACCCTCCTTGTTATGCTCCAAACGCTCACTTTAGGCGTACAAACCAATCTTTATGGCAAATATCCTCATTATTGGCTTCAAACCCTCCTTTCTAGGCCCCAGAGCTGCATTTTTCGAATACAAAGCCTTGATTCTAGGGTTGAAAGGCTCCTGTTTCTGCTCCAAAGGCTCCGTTTCAGGGAACAAACACTCACTTGGAGGTGCCACAGTTGCATTTGTAGAGTCCAAAGCTTTGATGCTAGGCTTGAAAGCCTCCTGTTTATGCAGCAAACCCTCAGTTTCAGGGTACAAACCCTCCTTTTTATGCTCCAAACCCTCATTTGGAGTGTACAAACCACATCTATAGGGCCCAAGGACTCATTACTGGGTACAAACACTCATTTGTAGGCACCAAATATTCATTTTTAGAATACAAAGACCTCATTCTAGGGCTGAAAGCGTCCTCCTCCTGCTACAAACCCTGAGCTTTCGGGCAAAAATCCTCATTTATAGGGTGCAACCCCCAATTTTAAGGCCCGAGGCTTCATTTTAAGCACACAAAGCTTTGAATCTAGGGGAGAAAGCATCCTTTTCATGACTCAAACGCCCAGTTTTAGAGTCCAAACCCTCCTTGTTATGCTCCAAACGCTCACTTTAGGTGTACAAACCACATCTTTATGGCAAATATCCTCATTATTGGGTTCAAACCGTCCTTTCTAGGCCCCAAAGCTGCATTTTTCGAATACAAAGCCTTGATTCTAGGGTTGAAAGGCTCCTGTTTCTGCTCCAAAGGCTCCATTTCAGGGAACAAACACTCACTTGGAGGTGCCACAGTTGCATTTGTAGAGTCCAAAGCTTTGATGCTAGGCTTGAAAGCCTCCTGTTTATGCAGCAAACCCTCAGTTTCAGGGTACAAACCCTCCTTTTTATGCTCCAAACCCTCATTTGGAGTGTACAAACCACATCTATAGGGCCCAAGGACTCATTACTGGGTACAAACACTCATTTGTAGGCACCAAATATTCATTTTTAGAATACAAAGACCTCATTCTAGGGCTGAAAGCATCCTCCTCCTGCTACAAACCCTGAGCTTTCGGGCAAAAATCCTCTTTATAGGCTACAACCCCCAATTTTAAGGCCCAAGGTGTTTATTTTAAGCACACAAAGCTTTGAATCTAGGGGAGAAAGCATCCTTTTCATGACTCAAACGCCCAGTTTTAGAGTCCAAACCCTCCTTGTTATGCTCCAAACGCTCACTTTAGGCATACAAACCACATCTTTATGGCAAATATCCTCATTATTGGCTTCAAACCCTCCTTTCTAGGCCCCAGAGCTGCATTTTTCGAATACAAAGCCTTGATTCTAGGGTTGAAAGGCTCCTGTTTCTGCTCCAAAGGCTCCATTTCAGGGAACAAACACTCACTTGGAGGTGCCACAGCTGCATTTTTACAGTCCAAAGCTTTGATGCTAGGCTTGAAAGCTTCCTCTTTATACAACAAACCCTCAGTTTCAGGTAACAAACCCTCCTTTTTATGCTCCAAACCCTCATTTGGAGTGTACAAACCACATCTATAGGGCCCAAGGACTCGTTACTGGGTACAAGCACTCATTCTGAGGGGCCAAATCTTGATTTTTAGAATACAAAGTCTGTGGTGGTGCAATTCTTACCCCTCCCCGCCCGTCCTTGTTGGGCTGCTTGGTGCTACGTGTGATTCCACCCACATCCCCCGAGCTATACACCAATCTGTGGAGATAAGGACTGATAGCATTAAGGAGCCTGGCTCCTGCCCCCTGCCGATTGCTCGGAAACGGTTAAAATGGCCCATCATCTCCTAAGGGCCTGGCACACCTGTGCCTGGGATGTGGTCAAATGGGAACAATAACAGACTTGCACATTCATGAAGTTCTTGAGCAACTGCTGGAAGGCACCAGATGGTATCTGACAAAAGTCAGTTATCTTGGACCCTATAAGCTGCGACCACAAGGGAGACCCTTTGAGCTCTCCTGGATCGCAGCGGGCCTGTGACCAGCACCTCCCCTGAGCTGGGACGCCTCTCGCGTGCCAAAACCCTTAAGGTGTCGTCTGCTGCCAGAGCTGACGGAAGGCCAGGGCGAAGTCCACCCGCTCGAGTGTCAATTATCACCCGTTGAGGAATGCCAAGGCATTGGGAGCATTTACTCTAAACTCGAGAGGGAAATTTTCCTTTGAGCTAGCTTCTCTTTCACCCGTTCTTGCTCTGTTTATTGGTGTGTGGGTACGTACTTCATTCTACTGGACCCAGATACTTTTGTTTCTGTGTGTGTGCTTGGACGTTTTGTGTTCATTCTACTGGATCCAAATACTTTTGTTTCTGTGTGTGTGTGTTTGGACGTTTTGTGTATGCGCATGTATATATGTATATATTAAGGTACCGTTAAGTAAGTTAGTGTGACTCTTGTCATTTTAGAATCTGTGAATAAGTCGCTTTCCTTTCTTTCAGCATTTCTGAATTATTTTGTAATAATAATAAATTGCTGTTACTTATTAATAAATCTAGATTTCTTACTAAATCATTACCGTGTCAATACTTTCATCCGCGACAAAGACCTCGTTCTAGGGCTGAAAGCGTCCTCCTTACGCGACAAACAATGATCTTGAGGGCAAAAATCCTCATTTATAGGGTGCAACCCCCAATTTTAAGGCCCGAGGCTTCATTTTAAGCACACAAAGCTTTGAATCCAGGGGAGAAAGCATCCTTTTCATGCCTCAAATGCCCAGTTTTAGAGTCCAAACCCTCCTTGTTATGCTCCAAACGCTCACTTTAGGCGTACAAACCACATCTTTATGGCAAATATCCTCATTATTGGCTTCAAACCCTCCTTTCTAGGCCCCAGAGCTGCATTTTTCGAATACAAAGCCTTGATTCTAGGGTTGAAAGGCTCCTGTTTCTGCTCCAAAGGCTCCATTTCAGGGAACAAACACTCACTTGGAGGTGCCACAGTTGCATTTGTAGAGTCCAAAGCTTTGATGCTAGGCTTGAAAGCCTCCTGTTTATGCAGCAAACCCTCAGTTTCAGGGTACAAACCCTCCTTTTTATGCTCCAAACCCTCATTTGGAGTGTACAAACCACATCTATAGGGCCCAAGGACTCATTACTGGGTACAAACACTCATTTGTAGGCACCAAATCTTCATTTTTAGAATACAAAGACCTCATTCTAGGGCTGAAAGCGTCCTCCTCCTGCTACAAACCCTGAGCTTTCGGGCAAAAATCCTCATTTATAGGGTGCAACCCCCAATTTTAAGGCCCGAGGCTTCATTTTAAGCACACAAAGCTTTGAATCTAGGGGAGAAAGCATCCTTTTCATGACTCAAACGCCCAGTTTTAGAGTCCAAACCCTCCTTGTTATGCTCCAAACGCTCACTTTAGGTGTACAAACCACATCTTTATGGCAAATATCCTCATTATTGGGTTCAAACCGTCCTTTCTAGGCCCCAAAGCTGCATTTTTCGAATACAAAGCCTTGATTCTAGGGTTGAAAGGCTCCTGTTTCTGCTCCAAAGGCTCCATTTCAGGGAACAAACACTCACTTGGAGGTGCCACAGTTGCATTTGTAGAGTCCAAAGCTTTGATGCTAGGCTTGAAAGCCTCCTGTTTATGCAGCAAACCCTCAGTTTCAGGGTACAAACCCTCCTTTTTATGCTCCAAACCCTCATTTGGAGTGTACAAACCACATCTATAGGGCCCAAGGACTCATTACTGGGTACAAACACTCATTTGTAGGCACCAAATATTCATTTTTAGAATACAAAGACCTCATTCTAGGGCTGAAAGCATCCTCCTCCTGCTACAAACCCTGAGCTTTCGGGCAAAAATCCTCTTTATAGGCTACAACCCCCAATTTTAAGGCCCAAGGTGTTTATTTTAAGCACACAAAGCTTTGAATCTAGGGGAGAAAGCATCCTTTTCATGACTCAAACGCCCAGTTTTAGAGTCCAAACCCTCCTTGTTATGCTCCAAACGCTCACTTTAGGCATACAAACCACATCTTTATGGCAAATATCCTCATTATTGGCTTCAAACCCTCCTTTCTAGGCCCCAGAGCTGCATTTTTCGAATACAAAGCCTTGATTCTAGGGTTGAAAGGCTCCTGTTTCTGCTCCAAAGGCTCCGTTTCAGGGAACAAACACTCACTTGGAGGTGCCACAGCTGCATTTTTACAGTCCAAAGCTTTGATGCTAGGCTTGAAAGCTTCCTCTTTATACAACAAACCCTCAGTTTCAGGGTACAAACCCTCCTTTTTATGCTCCAAACCCTCATTTGGAGTGTACAAACCACATCTATAGGGCCCAAGGACTCGTTACTGGGTACAAGCACTCATTCTGAGGGGCCAAATCTTGATTTTTAGAATACAAAGTCTGTGGTGGTGCAATTCTTACCCCTCCCCGCCCGTCCTTGTTGGGCTGCTTGGTGCTACGTGTGATTCCACCCACATCCCCCGAGCTATACACCAATCTGTGGAGATAAGGACTGATAGCATTAAGGAGCCTGGCTCCTGCCCCCTGCCGATTGCTCGGAAACGGTTAAAATGGCCCATCATCTCCTAAGGGCCTGGCACACCTGTGCCTGGGATGTGGTCAAATGGGAACAATAACAGACTTGCACATTCATGAAGTTCTTGCGCAACTGCTGGAAGGCACCAGATGGTATCTGACAAAAGTCAGTTATCTTGGACCCTATAAGCTGCGACCACAAGGGAGACCCTTTGAGCTCTCCTGGATCGCAGCGGGCCTGTGACCAGCACCTCCCCTGAGCTGGGACGCCTCTCGCGTGCCAAAACCCTTAAGGTGTCGTCTGCTGCCAGAGCTGACGGAAGGCCAGGGCGAAGTCCACCCGCTCGAGTGTCAATTATCACCCGTTGAGGAATGCCAAGGCATTGGGAGCATTTACTCTAAACTCGAGAGGGAAATTTTCCTTTGAGCTAGCTTCTCTTTCACCCGTTCTTGCTCTGTTTATTGGTGTGTGGGTACGTACTTCATTCTACTGGACCCAGATACTTTTGTTTCTGTGTGTGTGCTTGGACGTTTTGTGTATGCGCATGTATATATGTATATATGTATATATTAAGGTACCGTTAAGTAAGTTAGTGTGACTCTTGTCATTTTAGAATCTGTGAATAAGTCGCTTTCCTTTCTTTCAGCATTTCTGAATTATTTTGTAATAAAAATAAATTGCTGTTACTTATTAATAAATCTAGATTTCTTACTAAATCATTACCGTGTCAATACTTTCATCCGCGACAAAGACCTCGTTCTAGGGCTGAAAGCGTCCTCCTTACGCGACAAACGATGATCTTGAGGGCAAAAATCCTCATTTATAGGGTGCAACCCCCAATTTTAAGGCCCGAGGCTTCATTTTAAGCACACAAAGCTTTGAATCTAGGGGAGAAAGCATCCTTTTCATGCCTCAAATGCCCAGTTTTAGAGTCCAAACCCTCCTTGTTATGCTCCAAACGCTCACTTTAGGCGTACAAACCACATCTTTATGGCAAATATCCTCATTATTGGCTTCAAACCCTCCTTTCTAGGCCCCAGAGCTGCATTTTTCGAATACAAAGCCTTGATTCTAGGGTTGAAAGGCTCCTGTTTCTGCTCCAAAGGCTCCGTTTCAGGGAACAAACACTCACTTGGAGGTGCCACAGTTGCATTTGTAGAGTCCAAAGCTTTGATGCTAGGCTTGAAAGCCTCCTGTTTATGCAGCAAACCCTCAGTTTCAGGGTACAAACCCTCCTTTTTATGCTCCAAACCCTCATTTGGAGTGTACAAACCACATCTATAGGGCCCAAGGACTCGTTACTGGGTACAAACACTCATTTGTAGGCACCAAATCTTCATTTTTAGAATACAAAGACCTCATTCTAGGGCTGAAAGCGTCCTCCTCCTGCTACAAACCCTGAGCTTTCGGGCAAAAATCCTCTTTATAGGCTACAACCCCCAATTTTAAGGCCCAAGGTGGTTTTTTTAAGCACACAAAGCTTTGAATCTAGGGCTGAAAGCATACTTTTCATGACTCAAACGCCCAGTTTTAGAGTCCAAACCCTCCTTGTTATGCTCCAAAAGCTCAGTTTTGGGGTACAAACCACATCTTTATGGCAAATATCCTCATTATTGGCTTCAAACCCTCCTTTCTAGGCCCCAAAGCTGCATTTTTCGAATACAAAGCCTTGATTCTAGGGTTGAAAGGCTCCTGTTTCTGCTCCAAAGGCTCCGTTTCAGGGAACAAACACTCACTTGGAGGTGCCACAGCTGCATTTTTACAGTCCAAAGCTTTGATGCTAGGCTTGAAAGCTTCCTCTTTATACAACAAACCCTCAGTTTCAGGTAACAAACCCTCCTTTTTATGCTCCAAACCCTCATTTGGAGTGTACAAACCACATCTATAGGGCCCAAGGACTCGTTACTGGGTACAAGCACTCATTCTGAGGGGCCAAATCTTGATTTTTAGAATACAAAGTCTGTGGTGGTGCAATTCTTACCCCTCCCCGCCCGTCCTTGTTGGGCTGCTTGGTGCTACGTGTGATTCCACCCACATCCCCCGAGCTATACACCAATCTGTGGAGATAAGGACTGATAGCATTAAGGAGCCTGGCTCCTGCCCCCTGCCGATTGCTCGGAAACGGTTAAAATGGCCCATCATCTCCTAAGGGCCTGGCACACCTGTGCCTGGGATGTGGTCAAATGGGAACAATAACAGACTTGCACATTCATGAAGTTCTTGCGCAACTGCTGGAAGGCACCAGATGGTATCTGACAAAAGTCAGTTATCTTGGACCCTATAAGCTGCGACCACAAGGGAGACCCTTTGAGCTCTCCTGGATCGCAGCGGGCCTGTGACCAGCACCTCCCCTGAGCTAGGACGCCTCTCGCGTACCAAAACCCTTAAGGTGTCGTCTGCTGCCAGAGCTGACGGAAGGCCAGGGCGAAGTCCACCCGCTCGAGTCTCAATTATCGCCCGTTGAGGAATGCCAAGGCATTGGGAGCATTTACTCTAAACTCGAGAGGGAAATTTTCCTTTGAGCTAGCTTCTCTTTCACCCGTTCTTGCTCTGTTTATTGGTGTGTGGGTACGTACTTCATTCTACTGGACCCAGATACTTTTGTTTCTGTGTGTGTGTGTTTGGACGTTTTGTGTATGCGCATGTATATATGTATATATGTATATATTAAGGTACCGTTAAGTAAGTTAGTGTGACTCTTGTCATTTTAGAATCTGTGAATAAGTCGCTTTCCTTTCTTTCAGCATTTCTGAATTATTTTGTAATAAAAATAAATTGCTGTTACTTATTAATAAATCTAGATTTCTTACTAAATCATTACCGTGTCAATACTTTCATCCGCGACAAAGACCTCGTTCTAGGGCTGAAAGCGTCCTCCTTACGCGACAAACGATGATCTTGAGGGCAAAAATCCTCATTTATAGGGTGCAACCCCCAATTTTAAGGCCCGAGGCTTCATTTTAAGCACACAAAGCTTTGAATCTAGGGGAGAAAGCATCCTTTTCATGCCTCAAATGCCCAGTTTTAGAGTCCAAACCCTCCTTGTTATGCTCCAAACGCTCACTTTAGGCGTACAAACCACATCTTTATGGCAAATATCCTCATTATTGGCTTCAAACCCTCCTTTCTAGGCCCCAGAGCTGCATTTTTCGAATACAAAGCCTTGATTCTAGGGTTGAAAGGCTCCTGTTTCTGCTCCAAAGGCTCCGTTTCAGGGAACAAACACTCACTTGGAGGTGCCACAGTTGCATTTGTAGAGTCCAAAGCTTTGATGCTAGGCTTGAAAGCCTCCTGTTTATGCAGCAAACCCTCAGTTTCAGGGTACAAACCCTCCTTTTTATGCTCCAAACCCTCATTTGGAGTGTACAAACCACATCTATAGGGCCCAAGGACTCGTTACTGGGTACAAGCACTCATTCTGAGGGGCCAAATCTTGATTTTTAGAATACAAAGTCTGTGGTGGTGCAATTCTTACCCCTCCCCGCCCGTCCTTGTTGGGCTGCTTGGTGCTACGTGTGATTCCACCCACATCCCCCGAGCTATACACCAATCTGTGGAGATAAGGACTGATAGCATTAAGGAGCCTGGCTCCTGCCCCCTGCCGATTGCTCGGAAACGGTTAAAATGGCCCATCATCTCCTAAGGGCCTGGCACACCTGTGCCTGGGATGTGGTCAAATGGGAACAATAACAGACTTGCACATTCATGAAGTTCTTGCGCAACTGCTGGAAGGCACCAGATGGTATCTGACAAAAGTCAGTTATCTTGGACCCTATAAGCTGCGACCACAAGGGAGACCCTTTGAGCTCTCCTGGATCGCAGCGGGCCTGTGACCAGCACCTCCCCTGAGCTGGGACGCCTCTCGCGTGCCAAAACCCTTAAGGTGTCGTCTGCTGCCAGAGCTGACGGAAGGCCAGGGCGAAGTCCACCCGCTCGAGTGTCAATTATCACCCGTTGAGGAATGCCAAGGCATTGGGAGCATTTACTCTAAACTCGAGAGGGAAATTTTCCTTTGAGCTAGCTTCTCTTTCACCCGTTCTTGCTCTGTTTATTGATGTGTGGGTACGTACTTCATTCTACTGGACCCAGATACTTTTGTTTCTGTGTGTGTGCTTGGACGTTTTGTGTATGCGCATGTATATATGTATATATGTATATATTAAGGTACCGTTAAGTAAGTTAGTGTGACTCTTGTCATTTTAGAATCTGTGAATAAGTCGCTTTCCTTTCTTTCAGCATTTCTGAATTATTTTGTAATAAAAACAAATTGCTGTTACTTATTAATAAATCTAGATTTCTTACTAAATCATTACCGTGTCAATACTTTCATCCGCGACAAAGACCTCGTTCTAGGGCTGAAAGCGTCCTCCTTACGCGACAAACGATGATCTTGAGGGCAAAAATCCTCATTTATAGGGTGCAACCCCCAATTTTAAGGCCCGAGGCTTCATTTTAAGCACACAAAGCTTTGAATCTAGGGCTGAAAGCATCCTTTTCATGCCTCAAACGCCCAGTTTTAGAGTCCAAACCCTCCTTGTTATGCTCCAAACGCTCACTTTAGGCGTACAAACCACATCTTTATGACAAATATCCTCATTATTGGCTTCAAACCCTCCTTTCTAGGCCCCAGAGCTGCATTTTTCGAATACAAAGCCTTGATTCTAGGGTTGAAAGGCTCCTGTTTCTGCTCCAAAGGCTCCGTTTCAGGGAACAAACACTCACTTGGAGGTGCCACAGTTGCATTTGTAGAGTCCAAAGCTTTGATGCTAGGCTTGAAAGCCTCCTGTTTATGCAGCAAACCCTCAGTTTCAGGGTACAAACCCTCCTTTTTATGCTCCAAACCCTCATTTGGAGTGTACAAACCACATCTATAGGGCCCAAGGACTCATTACTGGGTACAAACACTCATTTGTAGGCACCAAATCTTCATTTTTAGAATACAAAGACCTCATTCTAGGGCTGAAAGCGTCCTCCTCCTGCTACAAACCCTGAGCTTTCGGGCAAAAATCCTCTTTATAGGCTACAACCCCCAATTTTAAGGCCCGAGGCGTTTATTTTAAGCACACAAAGCTTTGAATCTAGGGGAGAAAGCATACTTTTCATGACTCAAACGCCCAGTTTTAGAGTCCAAACCCTCCTTGTTATGCTCCAAAAGCTCAGTTTTGGGGTACAAACCACATCTTTATGACAAATATCCTCATTATTGGCTTCAAACCCTCCTTTCTAGGCCCCAGAGCTGCATTTTTCGAATACAAAGCCTTGATTCTAGGGTTGAAAGGCTCCTGTTTATGCAGCAAACCCTCAGTTTCAGGGTACAAACCCTCCTTTTTATGCTCCAAACCCTCATTTGGAGTGTACAAACCACATCTATAGGGCCCAAGGACTCGTTACTGGGTACAAGCACTCATTCTGAGGGGCCAAATCTTGATTTTTAGAATACAAAGTCTGTGGTGGTGCAATTCTTACCCCTCCCCGCCCGTCCTTGTTGGGCTGCTTGGTGCTACGTGTGATTCCACCCACATCCCCCGAGCTATACACCAATCTGTGGAGATAAGGACTGATAGCATTAAGGAGCCTGGCTCCTGCCCCCTGCCGATTGCTCGGAAACGGTTAAAATGGCCCATCATCTCCTAAGGGCCTGGCACACCTGTGCCTGGGATGTGGTCAAATGGGAACAATAACAGACTTGCACATTCATGAAGTTCTTGCGCAACTGCTGGAAGGCACCAGATGGTATCTGACAAAAGTCAGTTATCTTGGACCCTATAAGCTGCGACCACAAGGGAGACCCTTTGAGCTCTCCTGGATCGCAGCGGGCCTGTGACCAGCACCTCCCCTGAGCTGGGACGCCTCTCGCGTGCCAAAACCCTTAAGGTGTCGTCTGCTGCCAGAGCTGACGGAAGGCCAGGGCGAAGTCCACCCGCTCGAGTCTCAATTATCGCCCGTTGAGGAATGCCAAGGCATTGGGAGCATTTACTCTAAACTCGACAGGGAAATTTTCCTTTGAGCTAGCTTCTCTTTCACCCGTTCTTGCTCTGTTTACTGGTGTGTGGGTACGTACTTCATTCTACTGGACCCAGATACTTTTGTTTCTGTGTGTGTGCTTGGACGTTTTGTGTATGCGCATGTATATATGTATATATGTATATATTAAGGTACCATTAAGTAAGTTAGTGTGACTCTTGTCATTTTAGAATCTGTGAATAAGTCGCTTTCCTTTCTTTCAGCATTTCTGAATTATTTTGTAATAAAAATAAATTGCTGTTACTTATTAATAAATCTAGATTTCTTACTAAATCATTACCGTGTCAATACTTTCATCCGCGACAAAGACCTCGTTCTAGGGCTGAAAGCGTCCTCCTTACGCGACAAACGATGATCTTGAGGGCAAAAATCCTCATTTATAGGGTGCAACCCCCAATTTTAAGGCCCGAGGCTTCATTTTAAGCACACAAAGCTTTGAATCTAGGGGAGAAAGCATCCTTTTCATGCCTCAAACGCCCAGTTTTAGAGTCCAAACCCTCCTTGTTATGCTCCAAACGCTCACTTTAGGCGTACAAACCACATCTTTATGGCAAATATCCTCATTATTGGCTTCAAACCGTCCTTTCTAGGCCCCAGAGCTGCATTTTTCGAATACAAAGCCTTGATTCTAGGGTTGAAAGGCTCCTGTTTCTGCTCCAAAGGCTCCGTTTCAAGGAACAAACACTCACTTGGAGGTGCCACAGTTGCATTTGTAGAGTCCAAAGCTTTGATGCTAGGCTTGAAAGCCTCCTGTTTATGCAGCAAACCCTCAGTTTCAGGGTACAAACCCTCCTTTTTATGCTCCAAACCCTCATTTGGAGTGTACAAACCACATCTATAGGGCCCAAGGACTCATTACTGGGTACAAACACTCATTTGTAGGCACCAAATCTTCATTTTTAGAATACAAAGACCTCATTCTAGGGCTGAAAGCGTCCTCCTCCTGCTACAAACCCTGAGCTTTCGGGCAAAAATCCTCTTTATAGGCTACAACCCCCAATTTTAAGGCCCGAGGTGTTTATTTTAAGCACACAAAGCTTTGAATCTAGGGCTGAAAGCATCCTTTTCATGACTCAAACGCCCAGTTTTAGAGTCCAAACCCTCCTTGTTATGCTCCAAAAGCTCAGTTTTGGGGTACAGACCACAACTTTATGGCAAATATCCTCATTATTGGGTTCAAACCGTCCTTTCTAGGCCCCAAAGCTGCATTTTTCGATTACAAAGCCTTGATTCTAGGGTTGAAAGGCTCCTGTTTCTGCTCCAAAGGCTCCGTTTCAGGGAACAAACACTCACTTGGAGGTGCCACAGTTGCATTTGTAGAGTCCAAAGCTTTGATGCTAGGCTTGAAAGCCTCCTGTTTATGCAGCAAACCCTCAGTTTCAGGGTACAAACCCTCCTTTTTATGCTCCAAACCCTCATTTGGAGTGTACAAACCACATCTATAGGGCCCAAGGACTCGTTACTGGGTACAAGCACTCATTCTGAGGGGCCAAATCTTGATTTTTAGAATACAAAGTCTGTGGTGGTGCAATTCTTACCCCTCCCCGCCCGTCCTTGTTGGGCTGCTTGGTGCTACGTGTGATTCCACCCACATCCCCCGAGCTATACACCAATCTGTGGAGATAAGGACTGATAGCATTAAGGAGCCTGGCTCCTGCCCCCTGCCGATTGCTCGGAAACGGTTAAAATGGCCCATCATCTCCTAAGGGCCTGGCACACCTGTGCCTGGGATGTGGTCAAATGGGAACAATAACAGACTTGCACATTCATGAAGTTCTTGCGCAACTGCTGGAAGGCACCAGATGGTATCTGACAAAAGTCAGTTATCTTGGACCCTATAAGCTGCGACCACAAGGGAGACCCTTTGAGCTCTCCTGGATCGCAGCGGGCCTGTGACCAGCACCTCCCCTGAGCTGGGACGCCTCTCGCGTGCCAAAACCCTTAAGGTGTCGCCCGCTGCCAGAGCTGACGGAAGGCCAGGGCGAAGTCCACCCGCTCGAGTCTCAATTATCGCCCGTTGAGGAATGCCAAGGCATTGGGAGCATTTACTCTAAACTCGAGAGGGAAATTTTCCTTTGAGCTAGCTTCTCTTTCACCCGTTCTTGCTCTGTTTACTGGTGTGTGGGTACGTACTTCATTCTACTGGACCCAGATACTTTTGTTTCTGTGTGTGTGCTTGGACGTTTTGTGTATGCGCATGTATATATGTATATATGTATATATTAAGGTACCATTAAGTAAGTTAGTGTGACTCTTGTCATTTTAGAATCTGTGAATAAGTCGCTTTCCTTTCTTTCAGCATTTCTGAATTATTTTGTAATAAAAATAAATTGCTGTTACTTATTAATAAATCTAGATTTCTTACTAAATCATTACCGTGTCAATACTTTCATCCGCGACAAAGACCTCGTTCTAGGGCTGAAAGCGTCCTCCTTACGCGACAAACGATGATCTTGAGGGCAAAAATCCTCATTTATAGGGTGCAACCCCCAATTTTAAGGCCCGAGGCTTCATTTTAAGCACACAAAGCTTTGAATCTAGGGGAGAAAGCATCCTTTTCATGCCTCAAACGCCCAGTTTTAGAGTCCAAACCCTCCTTGTTATGCTCCAAACGCTCACTTTAGGCGTACAAACCACATCTTTATGGCAAATATCCTCATTATTGGCTTCAAACCGTCCTTTCTAGGCCCCAGAGCTGCATTTTTCGAATACAAAGCCTTGATTCTAGGGTTGAAAGGCTCCTGTTTCTGCTCCAAAGGCTCCGTTTCAAGGAACAAACACTCACTTGGAGGTGCCACAGTTGCATTTGTAGAGTCCAAAGCTTTGATGCTAGGCTTGAAAGCCTCCTGTTTATGCAGCAAACCCTCAGTTTCAGGGTACAAACCCTCCTTTTTATGCTCCAAACCCTCATTTGGAGTGTACAAACCACATCTATAGGGCCCAAGGACTCGTTACTGGGTACAAGCACTCATTCTGAGGGGCCAAATCTTGATTTTTAGAATACAAAGTCTGTGGTGGTGCAATTCTTACCCCTCCCCGCCCGTCCTTGTTGGGCTGCTTGGTGCTACGTGTGATTCCACCCACATCCCCCGAGCTATACACCAATCTGTGGAGATAAGGACTGATAGCATTAAGGAGCCTGGCTCCTGCCCCCTGCCGATTGCTCGGAAACGGTTAAAATGGCCCATCATCTCCTAAGGGCCTGGCACACCTGTGCCTGGGATGTGGTCAAATGGGAACAATAACAGACTTGCACATTCATGAAGTTCTTGCGCAACTGCTGGAAGGCACCAGATGGTATCTGACAAAAGTCAGTTATCTTGGACCCTATAAGCTGCGACCACAAGGGAGACCCTTTGAGCTCTCCTGGATCGCAGCGGGCCTGTGACCAGCACCTCCCCTGAGCTGGGACGCCTCTCGCGTGCCAAAACACTTAAGGTGTCGTCTGCTGCCAGAGCTGACGGAAGGCCAGGGCGAAGTCCACCCGCTCGAGTCTCAATTATCGCCCGTTGAGGAATGCCAAGGCATTGGGAGCATTTACTCTAAACTCGAGAGGGAAATTTTCCTTTGAGCTAGCTTCTCTTTCACCCGTTCTTGCTCTGTTTATTGGTGTGTGGGTAAGTACTTCATTCTACTGGACCCAGATACTTTTGTTTCTGTGTGTGTGCTTGGACGTTTTGTGTATGCGCATGTATATATGTATATATGTATATATGTATATATTAAGGTACCGTTAAGTAAGTTAGTGTGACTCTTGTCATTTTAGAATCTGTGAATAAGTCGCTTTCCTTTCTTTCAGCATTTCTGAATTATTTTGTAATAAAAATAAATTGCTGTTACTTATTAATAAATCTAGATTTCTTACTAAATCATTACCGTGTCAATACTTTCATCCGCGACAAAGACCTCGTTCTAGGGCTGAAAGCGTCCTCCTTACGTGACAAACGATGATCTTGAGGGCAAAAATCCTCATTTATAGGGTGCAACCCCCAATTTTAAGGCCCGAGGCTTCATTTTAAGCACACAAAGCTTTGAATCTAGGGGAGAAAGCATCCTTTTCATGCCTCAAACGCCCAGTTTTAGAGTCCAAACCCTCCTTGTTATGCTCCAAACGCTCACTTTAGGCGTACAAACCACATCTTTATGGCAAATATCCTCATTATTGGCTTTAAACCCTCCTTTCTAGGCCCCAGAGCTGCATTTTTCGAATACAAAGCCTTGATTCTAGGGTTGAAAGGCTCCTGTTTCTGCTCCAAAGGCTCCGTTTCAGGGAACAAACACTCACTTGGAGGTGCCACAGTTGCATTTGTAGAGTCCAAAGCTTTGATGCTAGGCTTGAAAGCCTCCTGTTTATGCAGCAAACCCTCAGTTTCAGGGTACAAACCCTCCTTTTTATGCTCCAAACCCTCATTTGGAGTGTACAAACCACATCTATAGGGCCCAAGGACTCGTTACTGGGTACAAGCACTCATTCTGAGGGGCCAAATCTTGATTTTTAGAATACAAAGTCTGTGGTGGTGCAATTCTTACCCCTCCCCGCCCGTCCTTGTTGGGCTGCTTGGTGCTACGTGTGATTCCACCCACGTCCCCCGAGCTATACACCAATCTGTGGAGATAAGGACTGATAGCATTAAGGAGCCTGGCTCCTGCCCCCTGCCGATTGCTCGGAAACGGTTAAAATGGCCCATCATCTCCTAAGGGCCTGGCACACCTGTGCCTGGGATGTGGTCAAATGGGAACAATAACAGACTTGCACATTCATGAAGTTCTTGCGCAACTGCTGGAAGGCACCAGATGGTATCTGACAAAAGTCAGTTATCTTGGACCCTATAAGCTGCGACCACAAGGGAGACCCTTTGAGCTCTCCTGGATCGCAGCGGGCCTGTGACCAGCACCTCCCCTGAGCTGGGACGCCTCTCGCGTGCCAAAACCCTTAAGGTGTCGCCTGCTGCCAGAGCTGACGGAAGGCCAGGGCGAAGTCCACCCGCTCGAGTCTCAATTATCGCCCGTTGAGGAATGCCAAGGCATTGGGAGCATTTACTCTAAACTCGAGAGGGAAATTTTCCTTTGAGCTAGCTTCTCTTTCACCCGTTCTTGCTCTGTTTACTGGTGTGTGGGTACGTACTTCATTCTACTGGACCCAGATACTTTTGTTTCTGTGTGTGTGCTTGGACGTTTTGTGTATGCGCATGTATATATGTATATATTAAGGTACCATTAAGTAAGTTAGTGTGACTCTTGTCATTTTAGAATCTGTGAATAAGTCGCTTTCCTTTCTTTCAGCATTTCTGAATTATTTTGTAATAAAAATAAATTGCTGTTACTTATTAATAAATCTAGATTTCTTACTAAATCATTACCGTGTCAATACTTTCATCCGCGACAAAGACCTCGTTCTAGGGCTGAAAGCGTCCTCCTTACGCGACAAACGATGATCTTGAGGGCAAAAATCCTCATTTATAGGGTGCAACCCCCAATTTTAAGGCCCGAGGCTTCATTTTAAGCACACAAAGCTTTGAATCTAGGGGAGAAAGCATACTTTTCATGCCTCAAACGCCCAGTTTTAGAGTCCAAACCCTCCTTGTTATGCTCCAAACGCTCACTTTAGGCGTACAAACCACATCTTTATGGCAAATATCCTCATTATTGGCTTCAAACCGTCCTTTCTAGGCCCCAGAGCTGCATTTTTCGAATACAAAGCCTTGATTCTAGGGTTGAAAGGCTCCTGTTTCTGCTCCAAAGGCTCCGTTTCAGGGAACAAACACTCACTTGGAGGTGCCACAGTTGCATTTGTAGAGTCCAAAGCTTTGATGCTAGGCTTGAAAGCCTCCTGTTTATGCAGCAAACCCTCAGTTTCAGGGTACAAACCCTCCTTTTTATGCTCCAAACCCTCATTTGGAGTGTACAAACCACATCTATAGGGCCCAAGGACTCGTTACTGGGTACAAGCACTCATTCTGAGGGGCCAAATCTTGATTTTTAGAATACAAAGTCTGTGGTGGTGCAATTCTTACCCCTCCCCGCCCGTCCTTGTTGGGCTGCTTGGTGCTACGTGTGATTCCACCCACGTCCCCCGAGCTATACACCAATCTGTGGAGATAAGGACTGATAGCATTAAGGAGCCTGGCTCCTGCCCCCTGCCGATTGCTCGGAAACGGTTAAAATGGCCCATCATCTCCTAAGGGCCTGGCACACCTGTGCCTGGGATGTGGTCAAATGGGAACAATAACAGACTTGCACATTCATGAAGTTCTTGCGCAACTGCTGGAAGGCACCAGATGGTATCTGACAAAAGTCAGTTATCTTGGACCCTATAAGCTGCGACCACAAGGGAGACCCTTTGAGCTCTCCTGGATCGCAGCGGGCCTGTGACCAGCACCTCCCCTGAGCTGGGACGCCTCTCGCGTGCCAAAACCCTTAAGGTGTCGCCTGCTGCCAGAGCTGACGGAAGGCCAGGGCGAAGTCCACCCGCTCGAGTCTCAATTATCGCCCGTTGAGGAATGCCAAGGCATTGGGAGCATTTACTCTAAACTCGAGAGGGAAATTTTCCTTTGAGCTAGCTTCTCTTTCACCCGTTCTTGCTCTGTTTACTGGTGTGTGGGTACGTACTTCATTCTACTGGACCCAGATACTTTTGTTTCTGTGTGTGTGCTTGGACGTTTTGTGTATGCGCATGTATATATGTATATATTAAGGTACCATTAAGTAAGTTAGTGTGACTCTTGTCATTTTAGAATCTGTGAATAAGTCGCTTTCCTTTCTTTCAGCATTTCTGAATTATTTTGTAATAAAAATAAATTGCTGTTACTTATTAATAAATCTAGATTTCTTACTAAATCATTACCGTGTCAATACTTTCATCCGCGACAAAGACCTCGTTCTAGGGCTGAAAGCGTCCTCCTTACGCGACAAACGATGATCTTGAGGGCAAAAATCCTCATTTATAGGGTGCAACCCCCAATTTTAAGGCCCGAGGCTTCATTTTAAGCACACAAAGCTTTGAATCTAGGGCTGAAAGCATCCTTTTCATGCCTCAAACGCCCAGTTTTAGAGTCCAAACCCTCCTTGTTATGCTCCAAACGCTCACTTTAGGCGTACAAACCACATCTTTATGGCAAATATCCTCATTATTGGCTTCAAACCCTCCTTTCTAGGCCCCAGAGCTGCATTTTTCGAATACAAAGCCTTGATTCTAGGGTTGAAAGGCTCCTGTTTCTGCTCCAAAGGCTCCGTTTCAGGGAACAAACACTCACTTGGAGGTGCCACAGTTGCATTTGTAGAGTCCAAAGCTTTGATGCTAGGCTTGAAAGCCTCCTGTTTATGCAGCAAACCCTCAGTTTCAGGGTACAAACCCTCCTTTTTATGCTCCAAACCCTCATTTGGAGTGTACAAACCACATCTATAGGGCCCAAGGACTCGTTACTGGGTACAAGCACTCATTCTGAGGGGCCAAATCTTGATTTTTAGAATACAAAGTCTGTGGTGGTGCAATTCTTACCCCTCCCCGCCCGTCCTTGTTGGGCTGCTTGGTGCTACGTGTGATTCCACCCACATCCCCCGAGCTATACACCAATCTGTGGAGATAAGGACTGATAGCATTAAGGAGCCTGGCTCCTGCCCCCTGCCGATTGCTCGGAAACGGTTAAAATGGCCCATCATCTCCTAAGGGCCTGGCACACCTGTGCCTGGGATGTGGTCAAATGGGAACAATAACAGACTTGCACATTCATGAAGTTCTTGCGCAACTGCTGGAAGGCACCAGATGGTATCTGACAAAAGTCAGTTATCTTGGACCCTATAAGCTGCGACCACAAGGGAGACCCTTTGAGCTCTCCTGGATCGCAGCGGGCCTGTGACCAGCACCTCCCCTGAGCTGGGACGCCTCTCGCGTGCCAAAACCCTTAAGGTGTCGCCCGCTGCCAGAGCTGACGGAAGGCCAGGGCGAAGTCCACCCGCTCGAGTCTCAATTATCGCCCGTTGAGGAATGCCAAGGCATTGGGAGCATTTACTCTAAACTCGAGAGGGAAATTTTCCTTTGAGCTAGCTTCTCTTTCACCCGTTCTTGCTCTGTTTATTGGTGTGTGGGTACGTACTTCATTCTACTGGACCCAGATACTTTTGTTTCTGTGTGTGTGCTTGGACGTTTTGTGTATGCGCATGTATATATGTATATATGTATATATTAAGGTACCGTTAAGTAAGTTAGTGTGACTCTTGTCATTTTAGAATCTGTGAATAAGTCGCTTTCCTTTCTTTCAGCATTTCTGAATTATTTTGTAATAAAAATAAATTGCTGTTACTTATTAATAAATCTAGATTTCTTACTAAATCATTACCGTGTCAATACTTTCATCCGCGACAAAGACCTCGTTCTAGGGCTGAAAGCGTCCTCCTTACGCGACAAACGATGATCTTGAGGGCAAAAATCCTCATTTATAGGGTGCAACCCCCAATTTTAAGGCCCGAGGCTTCATTTTAAGCACACAAAGCTTTGAATCTAGGGGAGAAAGCATCCTTTTCATGCCTCAAACGCCCAGTTTTAGAGTCCAAACCCTCCTTGTTATGCTCCAAACGCTCACTTTAGGCGTACAAACCACATCTTTATGGCAAATATCCTCATTATTGGCTTCAAACCGTCCTTTCTAGGCCCCAGAGCTGCATTTTTCGAATACAAAGCCTTGATTCTAGGGTTGAAAGGCTCCTGTTTCTGCTCCAAAGGCTCCGTTTCAGGGAACAAACACTCACTTGGAGGTGCCACAGTTGCATTTGTAGAGTCCAAAGCTTTGATGCTAGGCTTGAAAGCCTCCTGTTTATGCAGCAAACCCTCAGTTTCAGGGTACAAACCCTCCTTTTTATGCTCCAAACCCTCATTTGGAGTGTACAAACCACATCTATAGGGCCCAAGGACTCGTTACTGGGTACAAGCACTCATTCTGAGGGGCCAAATCTTGATTTTTAGAATACAAAGTCTGTGGTGGTGCAATTCTTACCCCTCCCCGCCCGTCCTTGTTGGGCTGCTTGGTGCTACGTGTGATTCCACCCACGTCCCCCGAGCTATACACCAATCTGTGGAGATAAGGACTGATAGCATTAAGGAGCCTGGCTCCTGCCCCCTGCCGATTGCTCGGAAACGGTTAAAATGGCCCATCATCTCCTAAGGGCCTGGCACACCTGTGCCTGGGATGTGGTCAAATGGGAACAATAACAGACTTGCACATTCATGAAGTTCTTGCGCAACTGCTGGAAGGCACCAGATGGTATCTGACAAAAGTCAGTTATCTTGGACCCTATAAGCTGCGACCACAAGGGAGACCCTTTGAGCTCTCCTGGATCGCAGCGGGCCTGTGACCAGCACCTCCCCTGAGCTGGGACGCCTCTCGCGTGCCAAAACCCTTAAGGTGTCGCCTGCTGCCAGAGCTGACGGAAGGCCAGGGCGAAGTCCACCCGCTCGAGTCTCAATTATCGCCCGTTGAGGAATGCCAAGGCATTGGGAGCATTTACTCTAAACTCGAGAGGGAAATTTTCCTTTGAGCTAGCTTCTCTTTCACCCGTTCTTGCTCTGTTTACTGGTGTGTGGGTACGTACTTCATTCTACTGGACCCAGATACTTTTGTTTCTGTGTGTGTGCTTGGACGTTTTGTGTATGCGCATGTATATATGTATATATTAAGGTACCATTAAGTAAGTTAGTGTGACTCTTGTCATTTTAGAATCTGTGAATAAGTCGCTTTCCTTTCTTTCAGCATTTCTGAATTATTTTGTAATAAAAATAAATTGCTGTTACTTATTAATAAATCTAGATTTCTTACTAAATCATTACCGTGTCAATACTTTCATCCGCGACAAAGACCTCGTTCTAGGGCTGAAAGCGTCCTCCTTACGCGACAAACGATGATCTTGAGGGCAAAAATCCTCATTTATAGGGTGCAACCCCCAATTTTAAGGCCCGAGGCTTCATTTTAAGCACACAAAGCTTTGAATCTAGGGCTGAAAGCATCCTTTTCATGCCTCAAACGCCCAGTTTTAGAGTCCAAACCCTCCTTGTTATGCTCCAAACGCTCACTTTAGGCGTACAAACCACATCTTTATGGCAAATATCCTCATTATTGGCTTCAAACCCTCCTTTCTAGGCCCCAGAGCTGCATTTTTCGAATACAAAGCCTTGATTCTAGGGTTGAAAGGCTCCTGTTTCTGCTCCAAAGGCTCCGTTTCAGGGAACAAACACTCACTTGGAGGTGCCACAGTTGCATTTGTAGAGTCCAAAGCTTTGATGCTAGGCTTGAAAGCCTCCTGTTTATGCAGCAAACCCTCAGTTTCAGGGTACAAACCCTCCTTTTTATGCTCCAAACCCTCATTTGGAGTGTACAAACCACATCTATAGGGCCCAAGGACTCGTTACTGGGTACAAGCACTCATTCTGAGGGGCCAAATCTTGATTTTTAGAATACAAAGTCTGTGGTGGTGCAATTCTTACCCCTCCCCGCCCGTCCTTGTTGGGCTGCTTGGTGCTACGTGTGATTCCACCCACATCCCCCGAGCTATACACCAATCTGTGGAGATAAGGACTGATAGCATTAAGGAGCCTGGCTCCTGCCCCCTGCCGATTGCTCGGAAACGGTTAAAATGGCCCATCATCTCCTAAGGGCCTGGCACACCTGTGCCTGGGATGTGGTCAAATGGGAACAATAACAGACTTGCACATTCATGAAGTTCTTGCGCAACTGCTGGAAGGCACCAGATGGTATCTGACAAAAGTCAGTTATCTTGGACCCTATAAGCTGCGACCACAAGGGAGACCCTTTGAGCTCTCCTGGATCGCAGCGGGCCTGTGACCAGCACCTCCCCTGAGCTGGGACGCCTCTCGCGTGCCAAAACCCTTAAGGTGTCGCCCGCTGCCAGAGCTGACGGAAGGCCAGGGCGAAGTCCACCCGCTCGAGTCTCAATTATCGCCCGTTGAGGAATGCCAAGGCATTGGGAGCATTTACTCTAAACTCGAGAGGGAAATTTTCCTTTGAGCTAGCTTCTCTTTCACCCGTTCTTGCTCTGTTTATTGGTGTGTGGGTACGTACTTCATTCTACTGGACCCAGATACTTTTGTTTCTGTGTGTGTGCTTGGACGTTTTGTGTATGCGCATGTATATATGTATATATGTATATATTAAGGTACCGTTAAGTAAGTTAGTGTGACTCTTGTCATTTTAGAATCTGTGAATAAGTCGCTTTCCTTTCTTTCAGCATTTCTGAATTATTTTGTAATAAAAATAAATTGCTGTTACTTATTAATAAATCTAGATTTCTTACTAAATCATTACCGTGTCAATACTTTCATCCGCGACAAAGACCTCGTTCTAGGGCTGAAAGCGTCCTCCTTACGCGACAAACGATGATCTTGAGGGCAAAAATCCTCATTTATAGGGTGCAACCCCCAATTTTAAGGCCCGAGGCTTCATTTTAAGCACACAAAGCTTTGAATCTAGGGCTGAAAGCATCCTTTTCATGCCTCAAACGCCCAGTTTTAGAGTCCAAACCCTCCTTGTTATGCTCCAAACGCTCACTTTAGGCGTACAAACCACATCTTTATGGCAAATATCCTCATTATTGGCTTCAAACCCTCCTTTCTAGGCCCCAGAGCTGCATTTTTCGAATACAAAGCCTTGATTCTAGGGTTGAAAGGCTCCTGTTTCTGCTCCAAAGGCTCCGTTTCAGGGAACAAACACTCACTTGGAGGTGCCACAGTTGCATTTGTAGAGTCCAAAGCTTTGATGCTAGGCTTGAAAGCCTCCTGTTTATGCAGCAAACCCTCAGTTTCAGGGTACAAACCCTCCTTTTTATGCTCCAAACCCTCATTTGGAGTGTACAAACCACAACTATAGGGCCCAAGGACTCGTTACTGGGTACAAGCACTCATTCTGAGGGGCCAAATCTTGATTTTTAGAATACAAAGTCTGTGGTGGTGCAATTCTTACCCCTCCCCGCCCGTCCTTGTTGGGCTGCTTGGTGCTACGTGTGATTCCACCCACATCCCCCGAGCTATACACCAATCTGTGGAGATAAGGACTGATAGCATTAAGGAGCCTGGCTCCTGCCCCCTGCCGATTGCTCGGAAACGGTTAAAATGGCCCATCATCTCCTAAGGGCCTGGCACACCTGTGCCTGGGATGTGGTCAAATGGGTACAATAACAGACTTGCACATTCATGAAGTTCTTGCGCAACTGCTGGAAGGCACCAGATGGTATCTGACAAAAGTCAGTTATCTTGGACCCTATAAGCTGCGACCACAAGGGAGACCCTTTGAGCTCTCCTGGATCGCAGCGGGCCTGTGACCAGCACCTCCCCTGAGCTGGGACGCCTCTCGCGTGCCAAAACCCTTAAGGTGTCGCCCGCTGCCAGAGCTGACGGAAGGCCAGGGCGAAGTCCACCCGCTCGAGTCTCAATTATCGCCCGTTGAGGAATGCCAAGGCATTGGGAGCATTTACTCTAAACTCGAGAGGGAAATTTTCCTTTGAGCTAGCTTCTCTTTCACCCGTTCTTGCTCTGTTTATTGGTGTGTGGGTACGTACTTCATTCTACTGGACCCAGATACTTTTGTTTCTGTGTGTGTGCTTGGACGTTTTGTGTATGCGCATGTATATATGTATATATGTATATATTAAGGTACCGTTAAGTAAGTTAGTGTGACTCTTGTCATTTTAGAATCTGTGAATAAGTCGCTTTCCTTTCTTTCAGCATTTCTGAATTATTTTGTAATAAAAATAAATTGCTGTTACTTATTAATAAATCTAGATTTCTTACTAAATCATTACCGTGTCAATACTTTCATCCGCGACAAAGACCTCGTTCTAGGGCTGAAAGCGTCCTCCTTACGCGACAAACGATGATCTTGAGGGCAAAAATCCTCATTTATAGGGTGCAACCCCCAATTTTAAGGCCCGAGGCTTCATTTTAAGCACACAAAGCTTTGAATCTAGGGGAGAAAGCATCCTTTTCATGCCTCAAACGCCCAGTTTTAGAGTCCAAACCCTCCTTGTTATGCTCCAAACGCTCACTTTAGGCGTACAAACCACATCTTTATGGCAAATATCCTCATTATTGGCTTCAAACCCTCCTTTCTAGGCCCCAGAGCTGCATTTTTCGAATACAAAGCCTTGATTCTAGGGTTGAAAGGCTCCTGTTTCTGCTCCAAAGGCTCCGTTTCAGGGAACAAACACTCACTTGGAGGTGCCACAGTTGCATTTGTAGAGTCCAAAGCTTTGATGCTAGGCTTGAAAGCCTCCTGTTTATGCAGCAAACCCTCAGTTTCAGGGTACAAACCCTCCTTTTTATGCTCCAAACCCTCATTTGGAGTGTACAAACCACATCTATAGGGCCCAAGGACTCGTTACTGGGTACAAGCACTCATTCTGAGGGGCCAAATCTTGATTTTTAGAATACAAAGTCTGTGGTGGTGCAATTCTTACCCCTCCCCGCCCGTCCTTGTTGGGCTGCTTGGTGCTACGTGTGATTCCACCCACATCCCCCGAGCTATACACCAATCTGTGGAGATAAGGACTGATAGCATTAAGGAGCCTGGCTCCTGCCCCCTGCCGATTGCTCGGAAACGGTTAAAATGGCCCATCATCTCCTAAGGGCCTGGCACACCTGTGCCTGGGATGTGGTCAAATGGGAACAATAACAGACTTGCACATTCATGAAGTTCTTGCGCAACTGCTGGAAGGCACCAGATGGTATCTGACAAAAGTCAGTTATCTTGGACCCTATAAGCTGCGACCACAAGGGAGACCCTTTGAGCTCTCCTGGATCGCAGCGGGCCTGTGACCAGCACCTCCCCTGAGCTGGGACGCCTCTCGCGTGCCAAAACCCTTAAGGTGTCGCCCGCTGCCAGAGCTGACGGAAGGCCAGGGCGAAGTCCACCCGCTCGAGTCTCAATTATCGCCCGTTGAGGAATGCCAAGGCATTGGGAGCATTTACTCTAAACTCGAGAGGGAAATTTTCCTTTGAGCTAGCTTCTCTTTCACCCGTTCTTGCTCTGTTTATTGGTGTGTGGGTACGTACTTCATTCTACTGGACCCAGATACTTTTGTTTCTGTGTGTGTGCTTGGACGTTTTGTGTATGCGCATGTATATATGTATATATGTATATATTAAGGTACCGTTAAGTAAGTTAGTGTGACTCTTGTCATTTTAGAATCTGTGAATAAGTCGCTTTCCTTTCTTTCAGCATTTCTGAATTATTTTGTAATAAAAATAAATTGCTGTTACTTATTAATAAATCTAGATTTCTTACTAAATCATTACCGTGTCAATACTTTCATCCGCGACAAAGACCTCGTTCTAGGGCTGAAAGCGTCCTCCTTACGCGACAAACGATGATCTTGAGGGCAAAAATCCTCATTTATAGGGTGCAACCCCCAATTTTAAGGCCCGAGGCTTCATTTTAAGCACACAAAGCTTTGAATCTAGGGGAGAAAGCATCCTTTTCATGCCTCAAACGCCCAGTTTTAGAGTCCAAACCCTCCTTGTTATGCTCCAAACGCTCACTTTAGGCGTACAAACCACATCTTTATGGCAAATATCCTCATTATTGGCTTCAAACCCTCCTTTCTAGGCCCCAGAGCTGCATTTTTCGAATACAAAGCCTTGATTCTAGGGTTGAAAGGCTCCTGTTTCTGCTCCAAAGGCTCCGTTTCAGGGAACAAACACTCACTTGGAGGTGCCACAGTTGCATTTGTAGAGTCCAAAGCTTTGATGCTAGGCTTGAAAGCCTCCTGTTTATGCAGCAAACCCTCAGTTTCAGGGTACAAACCCTCCTTTTTATGCTCCAAACCCTCATTTGGAGTGTACAAACCACATCTATAGGGCCCAAGGACTCGTTACTGGGTACAAGCACTCATTCTGAGGGGCCAAATCTTGATTTTTAGAATACAAAGTCTGTGGTGGTGCAATTCTTACCCCTCCCCGCCCGTCCTTGTTGGGCTGCTTGGTGCTACGTGTGATTCCACCCACATCCCCCGAGCTATACACCAATCTGTGGAGATAAGGACTGATAGCATTAAGGAGCCTGGCTCCTGCCCCCTGCCGATTGCTCGGAAACGGTTAAAATGGCCCATCATCTCCTAAGGGCCTGGCACACCTGTGCCTGGGATGTGGTCAAATGGGAACAATAACAGACTTGCACATTCATGAAGTTCTTGCGCAACTGCTGGAAGGCACCAGATGGTATCTGACAAAAGTCAGTTATCTTGGACCCTATAAGCTGCGACCACAAGGGAGACCCTTTGAGCTCTCCTGGATCGCAGCGGGCCTGTGACCAGCACCTCCCCTGAGCTGGGACGCCTCTCGCGTGCCAAAACACTTAAGGTGTCGTCTGCTGCCAGAGCTGACGGAAGGCCAGGGCGAAGTCCACCCGCTCGAGTCTCAATTATCGCCCGTTGAGGAATGCCAAGGCATTGGGAGCATTTACTCTAAACTCGAGAGGGAAATTTTCCTTTGAGCTAGCTTCTCTTTCACCCGTTCTTGCTCTGTTTATTGGTGTGTGGGTACGTACTTCATTCTACTGGACCCAGATACTTTTGTTTCTGTGTGTGTGCTTGGACGTTTTGTGTATGCGCATGTATATATGTATATATGTATATATTAAGGTACCGTTAAGTAAGTTAGTGTGACTCTTGTCATTTTAGAATCTGTGAATAAGTCGCTTTCCTTTCTTTCAGCATTTCTGAATTATTTTGTAATAAAAATAAATTGCTGTTACTTATTAATAAATCTAGATTTCTTACTAAATCATTACCGTGTCAATACTTTCATCCGCGACAAAGACCTCGTTCTAGGGCTGAAAGCGTCCTCCTTACGCGACAAACGATGATCTTGAGGGCAAAAATCCTCATTTATAGGGTGCAACCCCCAATTTTAAGGCCCGAGGCTTCATTTTAAGCACACAAAGCTTTGAATCTAGGGCTGAAAGCATACTTTTCATGCCTCAAACGCCCAGTTTTAGAGTCCAAACCCTCCTTGTTATGCTCCAAACGCTCACTTTAGGCGTACAAACCACATCTTTATGGCAAATATCCTCATTATTGGCTTCAAACCCTCCTTTCTAGGCCCCAGAGCTGCATTTTTCGAATACAAAGCCTTGATTCTAGGGTTGAAAGGCTCCTGTTTCTGCTCCAAAGGCTCCGTTTCAGGGAACAAACACTCACTTGGAGGTGCCACAGTTGCATTTGTAGAGTCCAAAGCTTTGATGCTAGGCTTGAAAGCCTCCTGTTTATGCAGCAAACCCTCAGTTTCAGGGTACAAACCCTCCTTTTTATGCTCCAAACCCTCATTTGGAGTGTACAAACCACATCTATAGGGCCCAAGGACTCGTTACTGGGTACAAGCACTCATTCTGAGGGGCCAAATCTTGATTTTTAGAATACAAAGTCTGTGGTGGTGCAATTCTTACCCCTCCCCGCCCGTCCTTGTTGGGCTGCTTGGTGCTACGTGTGATTCCACCCACATCCCCCGAGCTATACACCAATCTGTGGAGATAAGGACTGATAGCATTAAGGAGCCTGGCTCCTGCCCCCTGCCGATTGCTCGGAAACGGTTAAAATGGCCCATCATCTCCTAAGGGCCTGGCACACCTGTGCCTGGGATGTGGTCAAATGGGAACAATAACAGACTTGCACATTCATGAAGTTCTTGCGCAACTGCTGGAAGGCACCAGATGGTATCTGACAAAAGTCAGTTATCTTGGACCCTATAAGCTGCGACCACAAGGGAGACCCTTTGAGCTCTCCTGGATCGCAGCGGGCCTGTGACCAGCACCTCCCCTGAGCTGGGACGCCTCTCGCGTGCCAAAACCCTTAAGGTGTCGTCTGCTGCCAGAGCTGACGGAAGGCCAGGGCGAAGTCCACCCGCTCGAGTCTCAATTATCGCCCGTTGAGGAATGCCAAGGCATTGGGAGCATTTACTCTAAACTCGAGAGGGAAATTTTCCTTTGAGCTAGCTTCTCTTTCACCCGTTCTTGCTCTGTTTATTGGTGTGTGGGTACGTACTTCATTCTACTGGACCCAGATACTTTTGTTTCTGTGTGTGTGCTTGGACGTTTTGTGTATGCGCATGTATATATGTATATATGTATATATTAAGGTACCGTTAAGTAAGTTAGTGTGACTCTTGTCATTTTAGAATCTGTGAATAAGTCGCTTTCCTTTCTTTCAGCATTTCTGAATTATTTTGTAATAAAAATAAATTGCTGTTACTTATTAATAAATCTAGATTTCTTACTAAATCATTACCGTGTCAATACTTTCATCCGCGACAAAGACCTCGTTCTAGGGCTGAAAGCGTCCTCCTTACGCGACAAACGATGATCTTGAGGGCAAAAATCCTCATTTATAGGGTGCAACCCCCAATTTTAAGGCCCGAGGCTTCATTTTAAGCACACAAAGCTTTGAATCTAGGGGAGAAAGCATCCTTTTCATGCCTCAAACGCCCAGTTTTAGAGTCCAAACCCTCCTTGTTATGCTCCAAACGCTCACTTTAGGCGTACAAACCACATCTTTATGGCAAATATCCTCATTATTGGCTTCAAACCCTCCTTTCTAGGCCCCAGAGCTGCATTTTTCGAATACAAAGCCTTGATTCTAGGGTTGAAAGGCTCCTGTTTCTGCTCCAAAGGCTCCGTTTCAGGGAACAAACACTCACTTGGAGGTGCCACAGTTGCATTTGTAGAGTCCAAAGCTTTGATGCTAGGCTTGAAAGCCTCCTGTTTATGCAGCAAACCCTCAGTTTCAGGGTACAAACCCTCCTTTTTATGCTCCAAACCCTCATTTGGAGTGTACAAACCACATCTATAGGGCCCAAGGACTCGTTACTGGGTACAAGCACTCATTCTGAGGGGCCAAATCTTGATTTTTAGAATACAAAGTCTGTGGTGGTGCAATTCTTACCCCTCCCCGCCCGTCCTTGTTGGGCTGCTTGGTGCTACGTGTGATTCCACCCACATCCCCCGAGCTATACACCAATCTGTGGAGATAAGGACTGATAGCATTAAGGAGCCTGGCTCCTGCCCCCTGCCGATTGCTCGGAAACGGTTAAAATGGCCCATCATCTCCTAAGGGCCTGGCACACCTGTGCCTGGGATGTGGTCAAATGGGAACAATAACAGACTTGCACATTCATGAAGTTCTTGCGCAACTGCTGGAAGGCACCAGATGGTATCTGACAAAAGTCAGTTATCTTGGACCCTATAAGCTGCGACCACAAGGGAGACCCTTTGAGCTCTCCTGGATCGCAGCGGGCCTGTGACCAGCACCTCCCCTGAGCTGGGACGCCTCTCGCGTGCCAAAACACTTAAGGTGTCGTCTGCTGCCAGAGCTGACGGAAGGCCAGGGCGAAGTCCACCCGCTCGAGTCTCAATTATCGCCCGTTGAGGAATGCCAAGGCATTGGGAGCATTTACTCTAAACTCGAGAGGGAAATTTTCCTTTGAGCTAGCTTCTCTTTCACCCGTTCTTGCTCTGTTTATTGGTGTGTGGGTACGTACTTCATTCTACTGGACCCAGATACTTTTGTTTCTGTGTGTGTGCTTGGACGTTTTGTGTATGCGCATGTATATATGTATATATGTATATATTAAGGTACCGTTAAGTAAGTTAGTGTGACTGTTGTCATTTTAGAATCTGTGAATAAGTCGCTTTCCTTTCTTTCAGCATTTCTGAATTATTTTGTAATAAAAATAAATTGCTGTTACTTATTAATAAATCTAGATTTCTTACTAAATCATTACCGTGTCAATACTTTCATCCGCGACAAAGACCTCGTTCTAGGGCTGAAAGCGTCCTCCTTACGCGACAAACGATGATCTTGAGGGCAAAAATCCTCATTTATAGGGTGCAACCCCCAATTTTAAGGCCCGAGGCTTCATTTTAAGCACACAAAGCTTTGAATCTAGGGCTGAAAGCATACTTTTCATGCCTCAAACGCCCAGTTTTAGAGTCCAAACCCTCCTTGTTATGCTCCAAACGCTCACTTTAGGCATACAAACCACATCTTTATGGCAAATATCCTCATTATTGGCTTCAAACCCTCCTTTCTAGGCCCCAGAGCTGCATTTTTCGAATACAAAGCCTTGATTCTAGGGTTGAAAGGCTCCTGTTTCTGCTCCAAAGGCTCCGTTTCAGGGAACAAACACTCACTTGGAGGTGCCACAGTTGCATTTGTAGAGTCCAAAGCTTTGATGCTAGGCTTGAAAGCCTCCTGTTTATGCAGCAAACCCTCAGTTTCAGGGTACAAACCCTCCTTTTTATGCTCCAAACCCTCATTTGGAGTGTACAAACCACATCTATAGGGCCCAAGGACTCGTTACTGGGTACAAGCACTCATTCTGAGGGGCCAAATCTTGATTTTTAGAATACAAAGTCTGTGGTGGTGCAATTCTTACCCCTCCCCGCCCGTCCTTGTTGGGCTGCTTGATGCTACGTGTGATTCCACCCACATCCCCCGAGCTATACACCAATCTGTGGAGATAAGGACTGATAGCATTAAGGAGCCTGGCTCCTGCCCCCTGCCGATTGCTCGGAAACGGTTAAAATGGCCCATCATCTCCTAAGGGCCTGGCACACCTGTGCCTGGGATGTGGTCAAATGGGAACAATAACAGACTTGCACATTCATGAAGTTCTTGCGCAACTGCTGGAAGGCACCAGATGGTATCTGACAAAAGTCAGTTATCTTGGACCCTATAAGCTGCGACCACAAGGGAGACCCTTTGAGCTCTCCTGGATCGCAGCGGGCCTGTGACCAGCACCTCCCCTGAGCTGGGACGCCTCTCGCGTGCCAAAACCCTTAAGGTGTCGCCCGCTGCCAGAGCTGACGGAAGGCCAGGGCGAAGTCCACCCGCTCGAGTCTCAATTATCGCCCGTTGAGGAATGCCAAGGCATTGGGAGCATTTACTCTAAACTCGAGAGGGAAATTTTCCTTTGAGCTAGATTCTCTTTCACCCGTTCTTGCTCTGTTTATTGGTGTGTGGGTACGTACTTCATTCTACTGGACCCAGATACTTTTGTTTCTGTGTGTGTGCTTGGACGTTTTGTGTATGCGCATGTATATATGTATATATGTATATATTAAGGTACCGTTAAGTAAGTTAGTGTGACTCTTGTCATTTTAGAATCTGTGAATAAGTCGCTTTCCTTTCTTTCAGCATTTCTGAATTATTTTGTAATAAAAATAAATTGCTGTTACTTATTAATAAATCTAGATTTCTTACTAAATCATTACCGTGTCAATACTTTCATCCGCGACAAAGACCTCGTTCTAGGGCTGAAAGCGTCCTCCTTACGCGACAAACGATGATCTTGAGGGCAAAAATCCTCATTTATAGGGTGCAACCCCCAATTTTAAGGCCCGAGGCTTCATTTTAAGCACACAAAGCTTTGAATCTAGGGGAGAAAGCATCCTTTTCATGCCTCAAACGCCCAGTTTTAGAGTCCAAACCCTCCTTGTTATGCTCCAAACGCTCACTTTAGGCGTACAAACCACATCTTTATGGCAAATATCCTCATTATTGGCTTCAAACCCTCCTTTCTAGGCCCCAGAGCTGCATTTTTCGAATACAAAGCCTTGATTCTAGGGTTGAAAGGCTCCTGTTTCTGCTCCAAAGGCTCCGTTTCAGGGAACAAACACTCACTTGGAGGTGCCACAGTTGCATTTGTAGAGTCCAAAGCTTTGATGCTAGGCTTGAAAGCCTCCTGTTTATGCAGCAAACCCTCAGTTTCAGGGTACAAACCCTCCTTTTTATGCTCCAAACCCTCATTTGGAGTGTACAAACCACATCTATAGGGCCCAAGGACTCGTTACTGGGTACAAGCACTCATTCTGAGGGGCCAAATCTTGATTTTTAGAATACAAAGTCTGTGGTGGTGCAATTCTTACCCCTCCCCGCCCGTCCTTGTTGGGCTGCTTGGTGCTACGTGTGATTCCACCCACATCCCCCGAGCTATACACCAATCTGTGGAGATAAGGACTGATAGCATTAAGGAGCCTGGCTCCTGCCCCCTGCCGATTGCTCGGAAACGGTTAAAATGGCCCATCATCTCCTAAGGGCCTGGCACACCTGTGCCTGGGATGTGGTCAAATGGGAACAATAACAGACTTGCACATTCATGAAGTTCTTGCGCAACTGCTGGAAGGCACCAGATGGTATCTGACAAAAGTCAGTTATCTTGGACCCTATAAGCTGCGACCACAAGGGAGACCCTTTGAGCTCTCCTGGATCGCAGCGGGCCTGTGACCAGCACCTCCCCTGAGCTGGGACGCCTCTCGCGTGCCAAAACCCTTAAGGTGTCGCCTGCTGCCAGAGCTGACGGAAGGCCAGGGCGAAGTCCACCCGCTCGAGTCTCAATTATCGCCCGTTGAGGAATGCCAAGGCATTGGGAGCATTTACTCTAAACTCGAGAGGGAAATTTTCCTTTGAGCTAGCTTCTCTTTCACCCGTTCTTGCTCTGTTTATTGGTGTGTGGGTACGTACTTCATTCTACTGGACCCAGATACTTTTGTTTCTGTGTGTGTGCTTGGACGTTTTGTGTATGCGCATGTATATATGTATATATGTATATATTAAGGTACCGTTAAGTAAGTTAGTGTGACTCTTGTCATTTTAGAATCTGTGAATAAGTCGCTTTCCTTTCTTTCAGCATTTCTGAATTATTTTGTAATAAAAATAAATTGCTGTTACTTATTAATAAATCTAGATTTCTTACTAAATCATTACCGTGTCAATACTTTCATCCGCGACAAAGACCTCGTTCTAGGGCTGAAAGCGTCCTCCTTACGCGACAAACGATGATCTTGAGGGCAAAAATCCTCATTTATAGGGTGCAACCCCCAATTTTAAGGCCCGAGGCTTCATTTTAAGCACACAAAGCTTTGAATCTAGGGCTGAAAGCATACTTTTCATGCCTCAAACGCCCAGTTTTAGAGTCCAAACCCTCCTTGTTATGCTCCAAACGCTCACTTTAGGCGTACAAACCACATCTTTATGGCAAATATCCTCATTATTGGCTTCAAACCCTCCTTTCTAGGCCCCAGAGCTGCATTTTTCGAATACAAAGCCTTGATTCTAGGGTTGAAAGGCTCCTGTTTCTGCTCCAAAGGCTCCGTTTCAGGGAACAAACACTCACTTGGAGGTGCCACAGTTGCATTTGTAGAGTCCAAAGCTTTGATGCTAGGCTTGAAAGCCTCCTGTTTATGCAGCAAACCCTCAGTTTCAGGGTACAAACCCTCCTTTTTATGCTCCAAACCCTCATTTGGAGTGTACAAACCACATCTATAGGGCCCAAGGACTCGTTACTGGGTACAAGCACTCATTCTGAGGGGCCAAATCTTGATTTTTAGAATACAAAGTCTGTGGTGGTGCAATTCTTACCCCTCCCCGCCCGTCCTTGTTGGGCTGCTTGATGCTACGTGTGATTCCACCCACATCCCCCGAGCTATACACCAATCTGTGGAGATAAGGACTGATAGCATTAAGGAGCCTGGCTCCTGCCCCCTGCCGATTGCTCGGAAACGGTTAAAATGGCCCATCATCTCCTAAGGGCCTGGCACACCTGTGCCTGGGATGTGGTCAAATGGGAACAATAACAGACTTGCACATTCATGAAGTTCTTGCGCAACTGCTGGAAGGCACCAGATGGTATCTGACAAAAGTCAGTTATCTTGGACCCTATAAGCTGCGACCACAAGGGAGACCCTTTGAGCTCTCCTGGATCGCAGCGGGCCTGTGACCAGCACCTCCCCTGAGCTGGGACGCCTCTCGCGTGCCAAAACCCTTAAGGTGTCGCCCGCTGCCAGAGCTGACGGAAGGCCAGGGCGAAGTCCACCCGCTCGAGTCTCAATTATCGCCCGTTGAGGAATGCCAAGGCATTGGGAGCATTTACTCTAAACTCGAGAGGGAAATTTTCCTTTGAGCTAGCTTCTCTTTCACCCGTTCTTGCTCTGTTTATTGGTGTGTGGGTACGTACTTCATTCTACTGGACCCAGATACTTTTGTTTCTGTGTGTGTGCTTGGACGTTTTGTGTATGCGCATGTATATATGTATATATGTATATATTAAGGTACCGTTAAGTAAGTTAGTGTGACTCTTGTCATTTTAGAATCTGTGAATAAGTCGCTTTCCTTTCTTTCAGCATTTCTGAATTATTTTGTAATAAAAATAAATTGCTGTTACTTATTAATAAATCTAGATTTCTTACTAAATCATTACCGTGTCAATACTTTCATCCGCGACAAAGACCTCGTTCTAGGGCTGAAAGCGTCCTCCTTACGCGACAAACGATGATCTTGAGGGCAAAAATCCTCATTTATAGGGTGCAACCCCCAATTTTAAGGCCCGAGGCTTCATTTTAAGCACACAAAGCTTTGAATCTAGGGGAGAAAGCATCCTTTTCATGCCTCAAACGCCCAGTTTTAGAGTCCAAACCCTCCTTGTTATGCTCCAAACGCTCACTTTAGGCGTACAAACCACATCTTTATGGCAAATATCCTCATTATTGGCTTCAAACCCTCCTTTCTAGGCCCCAGAGCTGCATTTTTCGAATACAAAGCCTTGATTCTAGGGTTGAAAGGCTCCTGTTTCTGCTCCAAAGGCTCCGTTTCAGGGAACAAACACTCACTTGGAGGTGCCACAGTTGCATTTGTAGAGTCCAAAGCTTTGATGCTAGGCTTGAAAGCCTCCTGTTTATGCAGCAAACCCTCAGTTTCAGGGTACAAACCCTCCTTTTTATGCTCCAAACCCTCATTTGGAGTGTACAAACCACATCTATAGGGCCCAAGGACTCGTTACTGGGTACAAGCACTCATTCTGAGGGGCCAAATCTTGATTTTTAGAATACAAAGTCTGTGGTGGTGCAATTCTTACCCCTCCCCGCCCGTCCTTGTTGGGCTGCTTGGTGCTACGTGTGATTCCACCCACATCCCCCGAGCTATACACCAATCTGTGGAGATAAGGACTGATAGCATTAAGGAGCCTGGCTCCTGCCCCCTGCCGATTGCTCGGAAACGGTTAAAATGGCCCATCATCTCCTAAGGGCCTGGCACACCTGTGCCTGGGATGTGGTCAAATGGGTACAATAACAGACTTGCACATTCATGAAGTTCTTGCGCAACTGCTGGAAGGCACCAGATGGTATCTGACAAAAGTCAGTTATCTTGGACCCTATAAGCTGCGACCACAAGGGAGACCCTTTGAGCTCTCCTGGATCGCAGCGGGCCTGTGACCAGCACCTCCCCTGAGCTGGGACGCCTCTCGCGTGCCAAAACCCTTAAGGTGTCGCCTGCTGCCAGAGCTGACGGAAGGCCAGGGCGAAGTCCACCCGCTCGAGTCTCAATTATCGCCCGTTGAGGAATGCCAAGGCATTGGGAGCATTTACTCTAAACTCGAGAGGGAAATTTTCCTTTGAGCTAGCTTCTCTTTCACCCGTTCTTGCTCTGTTTATTGGTGTGTGGGTACGTACTTCATTCTACTGGACCCAGATACTTTTGTTTCTGTGTGTGTGCTTGGACGTTTTGTGTATGCGCATGTATATATGTATATATGTATATATTAAGGTACCGTTAAGTAAGTTAGTGTGACTCTTGTCATTTTAGAATCTGTGAATAAGTCGCTTTCCTTTCTTTCAGCATTTCTGAATTATTTTGTAATAAAAATAAATTGCTGTTACTTATTAATAAATCTAGATTTCTTACTAAATCATTACCGTGTCAATACTTTCATCCGCGACAAAGACCTCGTTCTAGGGCTGAAAGCGTCCTCCTTACGCGACAAACGATGATCTTGAGGGCAAAAATCCTCATTTATAGGGTGCAACCCCCAATTTTAAGGCCCGAGGCTTCATTTTAAGCACACAAAGCTTTGAATCTAGGGCTGAAAGCATACTTTTCATGCCTCAAACGCCCAGTTTTAGAGTCCAAACCCTCCTTGTTATGCTCCAAACGCTCACTTTAGGCGTACAAACCACATCTTTATGGCAAATATCCTCATTATTGGCTTCAAACCCTCCTTTCTAGGCCCCAGAGCTGCATTTTTCGAATACAAAGCCTTGATTCTAGGGTTGAAAGGCTCCTGTTTCTGCTCCAAAGGCTCCGTTTCAGGGAACAAACACTCACTTGGAGGTGCCACAGTTGCATTTGTAGAGTCCAAAGCTTTGATGCTAGGCTTGAAAGCCTCCTGTTTATGCAGCAAACCCTCAGTTTCAGGGTACAAACCCTCCTTTTTATGCTCCAAACCCTCATTTGGAGTGTACAAACCACATCTATAGGGCCCAAGGACTCGTTACTGGGTACAAGCACTCATTCTGAGGGGCCAAATCTTGATTTTTAGAATACAAAGTCTGTGGTGGTGCAATTCTTACCCCTCCCCGCCCGTCCTTGTTGGGCTGCTTGATGCTACGTGTGATTCCACCCACATCCCCCGAGCTATACACCAATCTGTGGAGATAAGGACTGATAGCATTAAGGAGCCTGGCTCCTGCCCCCTGCCGATTGCTCGGAAACGGTTAAAATGGCCCATCATCTCCTAAGGGCCTGGCACACCTGTGCCTGGGATGTGGTCAAATGGGAACAATAACAGACTTGCACATTCATGAAGTTCTTGCGCAACTGCTGGAAGGCACCAGATGGTATCTGACAAAAGTCAGTTATCTTGGACCCTATAAGCTGCGACCACAAGGGAGACCCTTTGAGCTCTCCTGGATCGCAGCGGGCCTGTGACCAGCACCTCCCCTGAGCTGGGACGCCTCTCGCGTGCCAAAACCCTTAAGGTGTCGCCCGCTGCCAGAGCTGACGGAAGGCCAGGGCGAAGTCCACCCGCTCGAGTCTCAATTATCGCCCGTTGAGGAATGCCAAGGCATTGGGAGCATTTACTCTAAACTCGAGAGGGAAATTTTCCTTTGAGCTAGCTTCTCTTTCACCCGTTCTTGCTCTGTTTATTGGTGTGTGGGTACGTACTTCATTCTACTGGACCCAGATACTTTTGTTTCTGTGTGTGTGCTTGGACGTTTTGTGTATGCGCATGTATATATGTATATATGTATATATTAAGGTACCGTTAAGTAAGTTAGTGTGACTCTTGTCATTTTAGAATCTGTGAATAAGTCGCTTTCCTTTCTTTCAGCATTTCTGAATTATTTTGTAATAAAAATAAATTGCTGTTACTTATTAATAAATCTAGATTTCTTACTAAATCATTACCGTGTCAATACTTTCATCCGCGACAAAGACCTCGTTCTAGGGCTGAAAGCGTCCTCCTTACGCGACAAACGATGATCTTGAGGGCAAAAATCCTCATTTATAGGGTGCAACCCCCAATTTTAAGGCCCGAGGCTTCATTTTAAGCACACAAAGCTTTGAATCTAGGGCTGAAAGCATACTTTTCATGCCTCAAACGCCCAGTTTTAGAGTCCAAACCCTCCTTGTTATGCTCCAAACGCTCACTTTAGGCGTACAAACCACATCTTTATGGCAAATATCCTCATTATTGGCTTCAAACCCTCCTTTCTAGGCCCCAGAGCTGCATTTTTCGAATACAAAGCCTTGATTCTAGGGTTGAAAGGCTCCTGTTTCTGCTCCAAAGGCTCCGTTTCAGGGAACAAACACTCACTTGGAGGTGCCACAGTTGCATTTGTAGAGTCCAAAGCTTTGATGCTAGGCTTGAAAGCCTCCTGTTTATGCAGCAAACCCTCAGTTTCAGGGTACAAACCCTCCTTTTTATGCTCCAAACCCTCATTTGGAGTGTACAAACCACATCTATAGGGCCCAAGGACTCGTTACTGGGTACAAGCACTCATTCTGAGGGGCCAAATCTTGATTTTTAGAATACAAAGTCTGTGGTGGTGCAATTCTTACCCCTCCCCGCCCGTCCTTGTTGGGCTGCTTGGTGCTACGTGTGATTCCACCCACATCCCCCGAGCTATACACCAATCTGTGGAGATAAGGACTGATAGCATTAAGGAGCCTGGCTCCTGCCCCCTGCCGATTGCTCGGAAACGGTTAAAATGGCCCATCATCTCCTAAGGGCCTGGCACACCTGTGCCTGGGATGTGGTCAAATGGGAACAATAACAGACTTGCACATTCATGAAGTTCTTGCGCAACTGCTGGAAGGCACCAGATGGTATCTGACAAAAGTCAGTTATCTTGGACCCTATAAGCTGCGACCACAAGGGAGACCCTTTGAGCTCTCCTGGATCGCAGCGGGCCTGTGACCAGCACCTCCCCTGAGCTGGGACGCCTCTCGCGTGCCAAAACCCTTAAGGTGTCGCCTGCTGCCAGAGCTGACGGAAGGCCAGGGCGAAGTCCACCCGCTCGAGTCTCAATTATCGCCCGTTGAGGAATGCCAAGGCATTGGGAGCATTTACTCTAAACTCGAGAGGGAAATTTTCCTTTGAGCTAGCTTCTCTTTCACCCGTTCTTGCTCTGTTTATTGGTGTGTGGGTACGTACTTCATTCTACTGGACCCAGATACTTTTGTTTCTGTGTGTGTGCTTGGACGTTTTGTGTATGCGCATGTATATATGTATATATGTATATATTAAGGTACCGTTAAGTAAGTTAGTGTGACTCTTGTCATTTTAGAATCTGTGAATAAGTCGCTTTCCTTTCTTTCAGCATTTCTGAATTATTTTGTAATAAAAATAAATTGCTGTTACTTATTAATAAATCTAGATTTCTTACTAAATCATTACCGTGTCAATACTTTCATCCGCGACAAAGACCTCGTTCTAGGGCTGAAAGCGTCCTCCTTACGCGACAAACGATGATCTTGAGGGCAAAAATCCTCATTTATAGGGTGCAACCCCCAATTTTAAGGCCCGAGGCTTCATTTTAAGCACACAAAGCTTTGAATCTAGGGGAGAAAGCATCCTTTTCATGCCTCAAACGCCCAGTTTTAGAGTCCAAACCCTCCTTGTTATGCTCCAAACGCTCACTTTAGGCGTACAAACCACATCTTTATGGCAAATATCCTCATTATTGGCTTCAAACCCTCCTTTCTAGGCCCCTGAGCTGCATTTTTCGAATACAAAGCCTTGATTCTAGGGTTGAAAGGCTCCTGTTTCTGCTCCAAAGGCTCCGTTTCAGGGAACAAACACTCACTTGGAGGTGCCACAGTTGCATTTGTAGAGTCCAAAGCTTTGATGCTAGGCTTGAAAGCCTCCTGTTTATGCAGCAAACCCTCAGTTTCAGGGTACAAACCCTCCTTTTTATGCTCCAAACCCTCATTTGGAGTGTACAAACCACATCTATAGGGCCCAAGGACTCGTTACTGGGTACAAGCACTCATTCTGAGGGGCCAAATCTTGATTTTTAGAATACAAAGTCTGTGGTGGTGCAATTCTTACCCCTCCCCGCCCGTCCTTGTTGGGCTGCTTGGTGCTACGTGTGATTCCACCCACATCCCCCGAGCTATACACCAATCTGTGGAGATAAGGACTGATAGCATTAAGGAGCCTGGCTCCTGCCCCCTGCCGATTGCTCGGAAACGGTTAAAATGGCCCATCATCTCCTAAGGGCCTGGCACACCTGTGCCTGGGATGTGGTCAAATGGGAACAATAACAGACTTGCACATTCATGAAGTTCTTGCGCAACTGCTGGAAGGCACCAGATGGTATCTGACAAAAGTCAGTTATCTTGGACCCTATAAGCTGCGACCACAAGGGAGACCCTTTGAGCTCTCCTGGATCGCAGCGGGCCTGTGACCAGCACCTCCCCTGAGCTGGGACGCCTCTCGCGTGCCAAAACCCTTAAGGTGTCGCCTGCTGCCAGAGCTGACGGAAGGCCAGGGCGAAGTCCACCCGCTCGAGTCTCAATTATCGCCCGTTGAGGAATGCCAAGGCATTGGGAGCATTTACTCTAAACTCGAGAGGGAAATTTTCCTTTGAGCTAGCTTCTCTTTCACCCGTTCTTGCTCTGTTTATTGGTGTGTGGGTACGTACTTCATTCTACTGGACCCAGATACTTTTGTTTCTGTGTGTGTGCTTGGACGTTTTGTGTATGCGCATGTATATATGTATATATGTATATATTAAGGTACCGTTAAGTAAGTTAGTGTGACTCTTGTCATTTTAGAATCTGTGAATAAGTCGCTTTCCTTTCTTTCAGCATTTCTGAATTATTTTGTAATAAAAATAAATTGCTGTTACTTATTAATAAATCTAGATTTCTTACTAAATCATTACCGTGTCAATACTTTCATCCGCGACAAAGACCTCGTTCTAGGGCTGAAAGCGTCCTCCTTACGCGACAAACGATGATCTTGAGGGCAAAAATCCTCATTTATAGGGTGCAACCCCCAATTTTAAGGCCCGAGGCTTCATTTTAAGCACACAAAGCTTTGAATCTAGGGGAGAAAGCATCCTTTTCATGCCTCAAACGCCCAGTTTTAGAGTCCAAACCCTCCTTGTTATGCTCCAAACGCTCACTTTAGGCGTACAAACCACATCTTTATGGCAAATATCCTCATTATTGGCTTCAAACCCTCCTTTCTAGGCCCCAGAGCTGCATTTTTCGAATACAAAGCCTTGATTCTAGGGTTGAAAGGCTCCTGTTTCTGCTCCAAAGGCTCCGTTTCAGGGAACAAACACTCACTTGGAGGTGCCACAGTTGCATTTGTAGAGTCCAAAGCTTTGATGCTAGGCTTGAAAGCCTCCTGTTTATGCAGCAAACCCTCAGTTTCAGGGTACAAACCCTCCTTTTTATGCTCCAAACCCTCATTTGGAGTGTACAAACCACATCTATAGGGCCCAAGGACTCGTTACTGGGTACAAGCACTCATTCTGAGGGGCCAAATCTTGATTTTTAGAATACAAAGTCTGTGGTGGTGCAATTCTTACCCCTCCCCGCCCGTCCTTGTTGGGCTGCTTGGTGCTACGTGTGATTCCACCCACATCCCCCGAGCTATACACCAATCTGTGGAGATAAGGACTGATAGCATTAAGGAGCCTGGCTCCTGCCCCCTGCCGATTGCTCGGAAACGGTTAAAATGGCCCATCATCTCCTAAGGGCCTGGCACACCTGTGCCTGGGATGTGGTCAAATGGGAACAATAACAGACTTGCACATTCATGAAGTTCTTGCGCAACTGCTGGAAGGCACCAGATGGTATCTGACAAAAGTCAGTTATCTTGGACCCTATAAGCTGCGACCACAAGGGAGACCCTTTGAGCTCTCCTGGATCGCAGCGGGCCTGTGACCAGCACCTCCCCTGAGCTGGGACGCCTCTCGCGTGCCAAAACCCTTAAGGTGTCGCCTGCTGCCAGAGCTGATGGAAGGCCAGGGCGAAGTCCACCCGCTCGAGTCTCAATTATCGCCCGTTGAGGAATGCCAAGGCATTGGGAGCATTTACTCTAAACTCGAGAGGGAAATTTTCCTTTGAGCTAGCTTCTCTTTCACCCGTTCTTGCTCTGTTTATTGGTGTGTGGGTACGTACTTCATTCTACTGGACCCAGATACTTTTGTTTCTGTGTGTGTGCTTGGACGTTTTGTGTATGCGCATGTATATATGTATATATGTATATATTAAGGTACCGTTAAGTAAGTTAGTGTGACTCTTGTCATTTTAGAATCTGTGAATAAGTCGCTTTCCTTTCTTTCAGCATTTCTGAATTATTTTGTAATAAAAATAAATTGCTGTTACTTATTAATAAATCTAGATTTCTTACTAAATCATTACCGTGTCAATACTTTCATCCGCGACAAAGACCTCGTTCTAGGGCTGAAAGCGTCCTCCTTACGCGACAAACGATGATCTTGAGGGCAAAAATCCTCATTTATAGGGTGCAACCCCCAATTTTAAGGCCCGAGGCTTCATTTTAAGCACACAAAGCTTTGAATCTAGGGCTGAAAGCATACTTTTCATGCCTCAAACGCCCAGTTTTAGAGTCCAAACCCTCCTTGTTATGCTCCAAACGCTCACTTTAGGCGTACAAACCACATCTTTATGGCAAATATCCTCATTATTGGCTTCAAACCCTCCTTTCTAGGCCCCTGAGCTGCATTTTTCGAATACAAAGCCTTGATTCTAGGGTTGAAAGGCTCCTGTTTCTGCTCCAAAGGCTCCGTTTCAGGGAACAAACACTCACTTGGAGGTGCCACAGTTGCATTTGTAGAGTCCAAAGCTTTGATGCTAGGCTTGAAAGCCTCCTGTTTATGCAGCAAACCCTCAGTTTCAGGGTACAAACCCTCCTTTTTATGCTCCAAACCCTCATTTGGAGTGTACAAACCACATCTATAGGGCCCAAGGACTCGTTACTGGGTACAAGCACTCATTCTGAGGGGCCAAATCTTGATTTTTAGAATACAAAGTCTGTGGTGGTGCAATTCTTACCCCTCCCCGCCCGTCCTTGTTGGGCTGCTTGGTGCTACGTGTGATTCCACCCACATCCCCCGAGCTATACACCAATCTGTGGAGATAAGGACTGATAGCATTAAGGAGCCTGGCTCCTGCCCCCTGCCGATTGCTCGGAAACGGTTAAAATGGCCCATCATCTCCTAAGGGCCTGGCACACCTGTGCCTGGGATGTGGTCAAATGGGAACAATAACAGACTTGCACATTCATGAAGTTCTTGCGCAACTGCTGGAAGGCACCAGATGGTATCTGACAAAAGTCAGTTATCTTGGACCCTATAAGCTGCGACCACAAGGGAGACCCTTTGAGCTCTCCTGGATCGCAGCGGGCCTGTGACCAGCACCTCCCCTGAGCTGGGACGCCTCTCGCGTGCCAAAACCCTTAAGGTGTCGCCTGCTGCCAGAGCTGACGGAAGGCCAGGGCGAAGTCCACCCGCTCGAGTCTCAATTATCGCCCGTTGAGGAATGCCAAGGCATTGGGAGCATTTACTCTAAACTCGAGAGGGAAATTTTCCTTTGAGCTAGCTTCTCTTTCACCCGTTCTTGCTCTGTTTACTGGTGTGTGGGTACGTACTTCATTCTACTGGACCCAGATACTTTTGTTTCTGTGTGTGTGCTTGGACGTTTTGTGTATGCGCATGTATATATGTATATATGTATATATTAAGGTACCGTTAAGTAAGTTAGTGTGACTCTTGTCATTTTAGAATCTGTGAATAAGTCGCTTTCCTTTCTTTCAGCATTTCTGAATTATTTTGTAATAAAAATAAATTGCTGTTACTTATTAATAAATCTAGATTTCTTACTAAATCATTACCGTGTCAATACTTTCATCCGCGACAAAGACCTCGTTCTAGGGCTGAAAGCGTCCTCCTTACGCGACAAACGATGATCTTGAGGGCAAAAATCCTCATTTATAGGGTGCAACCCCCAATTTTAAGGCCCGAGGCTTCATTTTAAGCACACAAAGCTTTGAATCTAGGGGAGAAAGCATCCTTTTCATGCCTCAAACGCCCAGTTTTAGAGTCCAAACCCTCCTTGTTATGCTCCAAACGCTCACTTTAGGCGTACAAACCACATCTTTATGGCAAATATCCTCATTATTGGCTTCAAACCCTCCTTTCTAGGCCCCAGAGCTGCATTTTTCGAATACAAAGCCTTGATTCTAGGGTTGAAAGGCTCCTGTTTCTGCTCCAAAGGCTCCGTTTCAGGGAACAAACACTCACTTGGAGGTGCCACAGTTGCATTTGTAGAGTCCAAAGCTTTGATGCTAGGCTTGAAAGCCTCCTGTTTATGCAGCAAACCCTCAGTTTCAGGGTACAAACCCTCCTTTTTATGCTCCAAACCCTCATTTGGAGTGTACAAACCACATCTATAGGGCCCAAGGACTCGTTACTGGGTACAAGCACTCATTCTGAGGGGCCAAATCTTGATTTTTAGAATACAAAGTCTGTGGTGGTGCAATTCTTACCCCTCCCCGCCCGTCCTTGTTGGGCTGCTTGGTGCTACGTGTGATTCCACCCACATCCCCCGAGCTATACACCAATCTGTGGAGATAAGGACTGATAGCATTAAGGAGCCTGGCTCCTGCCCCCTGCCGATTGCTCGGAAACGGTTAAAATGGCCCATCATCTCCTAAGGGCCTGGCACACCTGTGCCTGGGATGTGGTCAAATGGGAACAATAACAGACTTGCACATTCATGAAGTTCTTGCGCAACTGCTGGAAGGCACCAGATGGTATCTGACAAAAGTCAGTTATCTTGGACCCTATAAGCTGCGACCACAAGGGAGACCCTTTGAGCTCTCCTGGATCGCAGCGGGCCTGTGACCAGCACCTCCCCTGAGCTGGGACGCCTCTCGCGTGCCAAAACCCTTAAGGTGTCGCCTGCTGCCAGAGCTGACGGAAGGCCAGGGCGAAGTCCACCCGCTCGAGTCTCAATTATCGCCCGTTGAGGAATGCCAAGGCATTGGCAGCATTTACTCTAAACTCGAGAGGGAAATTTTCCTTTGAGCTAGCTTCTCTTTCACCCGTTCTTGCTCTGTTTATTGGTGTGTGGGTACGTACTTCATTCTACTGGACCCAGATACTTTTGTTTCTGTGTGTGTGCTTGGACGTTTTGTGTATGCGCATGTATATATGTATATATGTATATATTAAGGTACCGTTAAGTAAGTTAGTGTGACTCTTGTCATTTTAGAATCTGTGAATAAGTCGCTTTCCTTTCTTTCAGCATTTCTGAATTATTTTGTAATAAAAATAAATTGCTGTTACTTATTAATAAATCTAGATTTCTTACTAAATCATTACCGTGTCAATACTTTCATCCGCGACAAAGACCTCGTTCTAGGGCTGAAAGCGTCCTCCTTACGCGACAAACGATGATCTTGAGGGCAAAAATCCTCATTTATAGGGTGCAACCCCCAATTTTAAGGCCCGAGGCTTCATTTTAAGCACACAAAGCTTTGAATCTAGGGCTGAAAGCATACTTTTCATGCCTCAAACGCCCAGTTTTAGAGTCCAAACCCTCCTTGTTATGCTCCAAACGCTCACTTTAGGCGTACAAACCACATCTTTATGGCAAATATCCTCATTATTGGCTTCAAACCCTCCTTTCTAGGCCCCAGAGCTGCATTTTTCGAATACAAAGCCTTGATTCTAGGGTTGAAAGGCTCCTGTTTCTGCTCCAAAGGCTCCGTTTCAGGGAACAAACACTCACTTGGAGGTGCCACAGTTGCATTTGTAGAGTCCAAAGCTTTGATGCTAGGCTTGAAAGCCTCCTGTTTATGCAGCAAACCCTCAGTTTCAGGGTACAAACCCTCCTTTTTATGCTCCAAACCCTCATTTGGAGTGTACAAACCACATCTATAGGGCCCAAGGACTCGTTACTGGGTACAAGCACTCATTCTGAGGGGCCAAATCTTGATTTTTAGAATACAAAGTCTGTGGTGGTGCAATTCTTACCCCTCCCCGCCCGTCCTTGTTGGGCTGCTTGGTGCTACGTGTGATTCCACCCACATCCCCCGAGCTATACACCAATCTGTGGAGATAAGGACTGATAGCATTAAGGAGCCTGGCTCCTGCCCCCTGCCGATTGCTCGGAAACGGTTAAAATGGCCCATCATCTCCTAAGGGCCTGGCACACCTGTGCCTGGGATGTGGTCAAATGGGAACAATAACAGACTTGCACATTCATGAAGTTCTTGCGCAACTGCTGGAAGGCACCAGATGGTATCTGACAAAAGTCAGTTATCTTGGACCCTATAAGCTGCGACCACAAGGGAGACCCTTTGAGCTCTCCTGGATCGCAGCGGGCCTGTGACCAGCACCTCCCCTGAGCTGGGACGCCTCTCGCGTGCCAAAACCCTTAAGGTGTCGCCTGCTGCCAGAGCTGACGGAAGGCCAGGGCGAAGTCCACCCGCTCGAGTCTCAATTATCGCCCGTTGAGGAATGCCAAGGCATTGGGAGCATTTACTCTAAACTCGAGAGGGAAATTTTCCTTTGAGCTAGCTTCTCTTTCACCCGTTCTTGCTCTGTTTATTGGTGTGTGGGTACGTACTTCATTCTACTGGACCCAGATACTTTTGTTTCTGTGTGTGTGCTTGGACGTTTTGTGTATGCGCATGTATATATGTATATATGTATATATTAAGGTACCGTTAAGTAAGTTAGTGTGACTCTTGTCATTTTAGAATCTGTGAATAAGTCGCTTTCCTTTCTTTCAGCATTTCTGAATTATTTTATAATAAAAATAAATTGCTGTTACTTATTAATAAATCTAGATTTCTTACTAAATCATTACTGTGTCAATACTTTCATCCGCGACAAAGACCTCGTTCTAGGGCTGAAAGCGTCCTCCTTACGCGACAAACGATGATCTTGAGGGCAAAAATCCTCATTTATAGGGTGCAACCCCCAATTTTAAGGCCCGAGGCTTCATTTTAAGCACACAAAGCTTTGAATCTAGGGCTGAAAGCATCCTTTTCATGCCTCAAACGCCCAGTTTTAGAGTCCAAACCCTCCTTGTTATGCTCCAAACGCTCACTTTAGGCGTACAAACCACATCTTTATGGCAAATATCCTCATTATTGGCTTCAAACCCTCCTTTTTAGGCCCCAGAGCTGCATTTTTCGAATACAAAGCCTTGATTCTAGGGTTGAAAGGCTCCTGTTTCTGCTCCAAAGGCTCCGTTTCAGGGAACAAACACTCACTTGGAGGTGCCACAGTTGCATTTGTAGAGTCCAAAGCTTTGATGCTAGGCTTGAAAGCCTCCTGTTTATGCAGCAAACCCTCAGTTTCAGGGTACAAACCCTCCTTTTTATGCTCCAAACCCTCATTTGGAGTGTACAAACCACATCTATAGGGCCCAAGGACTCGTTACTGGGTACAAGCACTCATTCTGAGGGGCCAAATCTTGATTTTTAGAATACAAAGTCTGTGGTGGTGCAATTCTTACCCCTCCCCGCCCGTCCTTGTTGGGCTGCTTGGTGCTACGTGTGATTCCACCCACATCCCCCGAGCTATACACCAATCTGTGGAGATAAGGACTGATAGCATTAAGGAGCCTGGCTCCTGCCCCCTGCCGATTGCTCGGAAACGGTTAAAATGGCCCATCATCTCCTAAGGGCCTGGCACACCTGTGCCTGGGATGTGGTCAAATGGGAACAATAACAGACTTGCACATTCATGAAGTTCTTGCGCAACTGCTGGAAGGCACCAGATGGTATCTGACAAAAGTCAGTTATCTTGGACCCTATAAGCTGCGACCACAAGGGAGACCCTTTGAGCTCTCCTGGATCGCAGCGGGCCTGTGACCAGCACCTCCCCTGAGCTGGGACGCCTCTCGCGTGCCAAAACCCTTAAGGTGTCGCCTGCTGCCAGAGCTGACGGAAGGCCAGGGCGAAGTCCACCCGCTCGAGTCTCAATTATCGCCCGTTGAGGAATGCCAAGGCATTGGGAGCATTTACTCTAAACTCGAGAGGGAAATTTTCCTTTGAGCTAGCTTCTCTTTCACCCGTTCTTGCTCTGTTTATTGGTGTGTGGGTACGTACTTCATTCTACTGGACCCAGATACTTTTGTTTCTGTGTGTGTGCTTGGACGTTTTGTGTATGCGCATGTATATATGTATATATGTATATATTAAGGTACCGTTAAGTAAGTTAGTGTGACTCTTGTCATTTTAGAATCTGTGAATAAGTCGCTTTCCTTTCTTTCAGCATTTCTGAATTATTTTGTAATAAAAATAAATTGCTGTTACTTATTAATAAATCTAGATTTCTTACTAAATCATTACCGTGTCAATACTTTCATCCGCGACAAAGACCTCGTTCTAGGGCTGAAAGCGTCCTCCTTACGCGACAAACGATGATCTTGAGGGCAAAAATCCTCATTTATAGGGTGCAACCCCCAATTTTAAGGCCCGAGGCTTCATTTTAAGCACACAAAGCTTTGAATCTAGGGCTGAAAGCATCCTTTTCATGCCTCAAACGCCCAGTTTTAGAGTCCAAACCCTCCTTGTTATGCTCCAAAAGCTCAGTTTTGGGGTACAGACCACATCTTTATGGCAAATATCCTCATTATTGGCTTCAAACCCTCCTTTCTAGGCCCCAGAGCTGCATTTTTCGAATACAAAGCCTTGATTCTAGGGTTGAAAGGCTCCTGTTTCTGCTCCAAAGGCTCCGTTTCAGGGAACAAACACTCACTTGGAGGTGCCACAGTTGCATTTGTAGAGTCCAAAGCTTTGATGCTAGGCTTGAAAGCCTCCTGTTTATGCAGCAAACCCTCAGTTTCAGGGTACAAACCCTCCTTTTTATGCTCCAAACCCTCATTTGGAGTGTACAAACCACATCTATAGGGCCCAAGGACTCATTACTGGGTACAAGCACTCATTCTGAGGGGCCAAATCTTGATTTTTAGAATACAAAGTCTGTGGTGGTGCAATTCTTACCCCTCCCCGCCCGTCCTTGTTGGGCTGCTTGGTGCTACGTGTGATTCCACCCACATCCCCCGAGCTATACACCAATCTGTGGAGATAAGGACTGATAGCATTAAGGAGCCTGGCTCCTGCCCCCTGCCGATTGCTCGGAAACGGTTAAAATGGCCCATCATCTCCTAAGGGCCTGGCACACCTGTGCCTGGGATGTGGTCAAATGGGAACAATAACAGACTTGCACATTCATGAAGTTCTTGCGCAACTGCTGGAAGGCACCAGATGGTATCTGACAAAAGTCAGTTATCTTGGACCCTATAAGCTGCGACCACAAGGGAGACCCTTTGAGCTCTCCTGGATCGCAGCGGGCCTGTGACCAGCACCTCCCCTGAGCAGGGACGCCTCTCGCGTGCCAAAACCCTTAAGGTGTAGCCTGCCGCCAGAGCTGACGGAAGGCCAGGGCGAAGTCCACCCGCTCGAGTCTCAATTATCGCCCGTTGAGGAATGCCAAGGCATTGGGAGCATTTACTCTAAACTCGAGAGGGAAATTTTCCTTTGAGCTAGCTTCTCTTTCACCCGTTCTTGCTCTGTTTATTGGTGTGTGGGTACGTACTTCATTCTACTGGACCCAGATACTTTTGTTTCTGTGTGTGTGCTTGGACGTTTTGTGTATGCGCATGTATATATGTATATATGTATATATTAAGGTACCGTTAAGTAAGTTAGTGTGACTCTTGTCATTTTAGAATCTGTGAATAAGTCGCTTTCCTTTCTTTCAGCATTTCTGAATTATTTTGTAATAAAAATAAATTGCTGTTACTTATTAATAAATCTAGATTTCTTACTAAATCATTACCGTGTCAATACTTTCATCCGCGACAAAGACCTCGTTCTAGGGCTGAAAGCGTCCTCCTTACGCGACAAACGATGATCTTGAGGGCAAAAATCCTCATTTATAGGGTGCAACCCCCAATTTTAAGGCCCGAGGCTTCATTTTAAGCACACAAAGCTTTGAATCTAGGGCTGAAAGCATACTTTTCATGCCTCAAACGCCCAGTTTTAGAGTCCAAACCCTCCTTGTTATGCTCCAAACGCTCACTTTAGGCGTACAAACCACATCTTTATGGCAAATATCCTCATTATTGGCTTCAAACCCTCCTTTCTAGGCCCCAAAGCTGCATTTTTCGAATACAAAGCCTTGATTCTAGGGTTGAAAGGCTCCTGTTTCTGCTCCAAAGGCTCCGTTTCAGGGAACAAACACTCACTTGGAGGTGCCACAGTTGCATTTGTAGAGTCCAAAGCTTTGATGCTAGGCTTGAAAGCCTCCTGTTTATGCAGCAAACCCTCAGTTTCAGGGTACAAACCCTCCTTTTTATGCTCCAAACCCTCATTTGGAGTGTACAAACCACATCTATAGGGCCCAAGGACTCGTTACTGGGTACAAGCACTCATTCTGAGGGGCCAAATCTTGATTTTTAGAATACAAAGTCTGTGGTGGTGCAATTCTTACCCCTCCCCGCCCGTCCTTGTTGGGCTGCTTGGTGCTACGTGTGATTCCACCCACATCCCCCGAGCTATACACCAATCTGTGGAGATAAGGACTGATAGCATTAAGGAGCCTGGCTCCTGCCCCCTGCCGATTGCTCGGAAACGGTTAAAATGGCCCATCATCTCCTAAGGGCCTGGCACACCTGTGCCTGGGATGTGGTCAAATGGGAACAATAACAGACTTGCACATTCATGAAGTTCTTGCGCAACTGCTGGAAGGCACCAGATGGTATCTGACAAAAGTCAGTTATCTTGGACCCTATAAGCTGCGACCACAAGGGAGACCCTTTGAGCTCTCCTGGATCGCAGCGGGCCTGTGACCAGCACCTCCCCTGAGCTGGGACGCCTCTCGCGTGCCAAAACCCTTAAGGTGTCGCCTGCTGCCAGAGCTGACGGAAGGCCAGGGCGAAGTCCACCCGCTCGAGTCTCAATTATCGCCCGTTGAGGAATGCCAAGGCATTGGGAGCATTTACTCTAAACTCGAGAGGGAAATTTTCCTTTGAGCTAGCTTCTCTTTCACCCGTTCTTGCTCTGTTTATTGGTGTGTGGGTACGTACTTCATTCTACTGGACCCAGATACTTTTGTTTCTGTGTGTGTGCTTGGACGTTTTGTGTATGCGCATGTATATATGTATATATGTATATATTAAGGTACCGTTAAGTAAGTTAGTGTGACTCTTGTCATTTTAGAATCTGTGAATAAGTCGCTTTCCTTTCTTTCAGCATTTCTGAATTATTTTGTAATAAAAATAAATTGCTGTTACTTATTAATAAATCTAGATTTCTTACTAAATCATTACCGTGTCAATACTTTCATCCGCGACAAAGACCTCGTTCTAGGGCTGAAAGCGTCCTCCTTACGCGACAAACGATGATCTTGAGGGCAAAAATCCTCATTTATAGGGTGCAACCCCCAATTTTAAGGCCCGAGGCTTCATTTTAAGCACACAAAGCTTTGAATCTAGGGCTGAAAGCATCCTTTTCATGCCTCAAACGCCCAGTTTTAGAGTCCAAACCCTCCTTGTTATGCTCCAAAAGCTCAGTTTTGGGGTACAGACCACATCTTTATGGCAAATATCCTCATTATTGGCTTCAAACCCTCCTTTCTAGGCCCCAGAGCTGCATTTTTCGAATACAAAGCCTTGATTCTAGGGTTGAAAGGCTCCTGTTTCTGCTCCAAAGGCTCCGTTTCAGGGAACAAACACTCACTTGGAGGTGCCACAGTTGCATTTGTAGAGTCCAAAGCTTTGATGCTAGGCTTGAAAGCCTCCTGTTTATGCAGCAAACCCTCAGTTTCAGGGTACAAACCCTCCTTTTTATGCTCCAAACCCTCATTTGGAGTGTACAAACCACATCTATAGGGCCCAAGGACTCATTACTGGGTACAAGCACTCATTCTGAGGGGCCAAATCTTGATTTTTAGAATACAAAGTCTGTGGTGGTGCAATTCTTACCCCTCCCCGCCCGTCCTTGTTGGGCTGCTTGGTGCTACGTGTGATTCCACCCACATCCCCCGAGCTATACACCAATCTGTGGAGATAAGGACTGATAGCATTAAGGAGCCTGGCTCCTGCCCCCTGCCGATTGCTCGGAAACGGTTAAAATGGCCCATCATCTCCTAAGGGCCTGGCACACCTGTGCCTGGGATGTGGTCAAATGGGAACAATAACAGACTTGCACATTCATGAAGTTCTTGCGCAACTGCTGGAAGGCACCAGATGGTATCTGACAAAAGTCAGTTATCTTGGACCCTATAAGCTGCGACCACAAGGGAGACCCTTTGAGCTCTCCTGGATCGCAGCGGGCCTGTGACCAGCACCTCCCCTGAGCTGGGACGCCTCTCGCGTGCCAAAACCCTTAAGGTGTCGCCCGCTGCCAGAGCTGACGGAAGGCCAGGGCGAAGTCCACCCGCTCGAGTCTCAATTATCGCCCGTTGAGGAATGCCAAGGCATTGGGAGCATTTACTCTAAACTCGAGAGGGAAATTTTCCTTTGAGCTAGCTTCTCTTTCACCCGTTCTTGCTCTGTTTATTGGTGTGTGGGTACGTACTTCATTCTACTGGACCCAGATACTTTTGTTTCTGTGTGTGTGCTTGGACGTTTTGTGTATGCGCATGTATATATGTATATATGTATATATTAAGGTACCGTTAAGTAAGTTAGTGTGACTCTTGTCATTTTAGAATCTGTGAATAAGTCGCTTTCCTTTCTTTCAGCATTTCTGAATTATTTTGTAATAAAAATAAATTGCTGTTACTTATTAATAAATCTAGATTTCTTACTAAATCATTACCGTGTCAATACTTTCATCCGCGACAAAGACCTCGTTCTAGGGCTGAAAGCGTCCTCCTTACGCGACAAACGATGATCTTGAGGGCAAAAATCCTCATTTATAGGGTGCAACCCCCAATTTTAAGGCCCGAGGCTTCATTTTAAGCACACAAAGCTTTGAATCTAGGGCTGAAAGCATACTTTTCATGCCTCAAACGCCCAGTTTTAGAGTCCAAACCCTCCTTGTTATGCTCCAAACGCTCACTTTAGGCGTACAAACCACATCTTTATGGCAAATATCCTCATTATTGGCTTCAAACCCTCCTTTCTAGGCCCCAGAGCTGCATTTTTCGAATACAAAGCCTTGATTCTAGGGTTGAAAGGCTCCTGTTTCTGCTCCAAAGGCTCCGTTTCAGGGAACAAACACTCACTTGGAGGTGCCACAGTTGCATTTGTAGAGTCCAAAGCTTTGATGCTAGGCTTGAAAGCCTCCTGTTTATGCAGCAAACCCTCAGTTTCAGGGTACAAACCCTCCTTTTTATGCTCCAAACCCTCATTTGGAGTGTACAAACCACATCTATAGGGCCCAAGGACTCGTTACTGGGTACAAGCACTCATTCTGAGGGGCCAAATCTTGATTTTTAGAATACAAAGTCTGTGGTGGTGCAATTCTTACCCCTCCCCGCCCGTCCTTGTTGGGCTGCTTGGTGCTACGTGTGATTCCACCCACATCCCCCGAGCTATACACCAATCTGTGGAGATAAGGACTGATAGCATTAAGGAGCCTGGCTCCTGCCCCCTGCCGATTGCTCGGAAACGGTTAAAATGGCCCATCATCTCCTAAGGGCCTGGCACACCTGTGCCTGGGATGTGGTCAAATGGGAACAATAACAGACTTGCACATTCATGAAGTTCTTGCGCAACTGCTGGAAGGCACCAGATGGTATCTGACAAAAGTCAGTTATCTTGGACCCTATAAGCTGCGACCACAAGGGAGACCCTTTGAGCTCTCCTGGATCGCAGCGGGCCTGTGACCAGCACCTCCCCTGAGCAGGGACGCCTCTCGCGTGCCAAAACCCTTAAGGTGTCGCCTGCCGCCAGAGCTGACGGAAGGCCAGGGCGAAGTCCACCCGCTCGAGTCTCAATTATCGCCCGTTGAGGAATGCCAAGGCATTGGGAGCATTTACTCTAAACTCGAGAGGGAAATTTTCCTTTGAGCTAGCTTCTCTTTCACCCGTTCTTGCTCTGTTTATTGGTGTGTGGGTACGTACTTCATTCTACTGGACCCAGATACTTTTGTTTCTGTGTGTGTGCTTGGACGTTTTGTGTATGCGCATGTATATATGTATATATGTATATATTAAGGTACCGTTAAGTAAGTTAGTGTGACTCTTGTCATTTTAGAATCTGTGAATAAGTCGCTTTCCTTTCTTTCAGCATTTCTGAATTATTTTGTAATAAAAATAAATTGCTGTTACTTATTAATAAATCTAGATTTCTTACTAAATCATTACCGTGTCAATACTTTCATCCGCGACAAAGACCTCGTTCTAGGGCTGAAAGCGTCCTCCTTACGCGACAAACGATGATCTTGAGGGCAAAAATCCTCATTTATAGGGTGCAACCCCCAATTTTAAGGCCCGAGGCTTCATTTTAAGCACACAAAGCTTTGAATCTAGGGCTGAAAGCATACTTTTCATGCCTCAAACGCCCAGTTTTAGAGTCCAAACCCTCCTTGTTATGCTCCAAACGCTCACTTTAGGCGTACAAACCACATCTTTATGGCAAATATCCTCATTATTGGCTTCAAACCCTCCTTTCTAGGCCCCAAAGCTGCATTTTTCGAATACAAAGCCTTGATTCTAGGGTTGAAAGGCTCCTGTTTCTGCTCCAAAGGCTCCGTTTCAGGGAACAAACACTCACTTGGAGGTGCCACAGTTGCATTTGTAGAGTCCAAAGCTTTGATGCTAGGCTTGAAAGCCTCCTGTTTATGCAGCAAACCCTCAGTTTCAGGGTACAAACCCTCCTTTTTATGCTCCAAACCCTCATTTGGAGTGTACAAACCACATCTATAGGGCCCAAGGACTCGTTACTGGGTACAAGCACTCATTCTGAGGGGCCAAATCTTGATTTTTAGAATACAAAGTCTGTGGTGGTGCAATTCTTACCCCTCCCCGCCCGTCCTTGTTGGGCTGCTTGGTGCTACGTGTGATTCCACCCACATCCCCCGAGCTATACACCAATCTGTGGAGATAAGGACTGATAGCATTAAGGAGCCTGGCTCCTGCCCCCTGCCGATTGCTCGGAAACGGTTAAAATGGCCCATCATCTCCTAAGGGCCTGGCACACCTGTGCCTGGGATGTGGTCAAATGGGAACAATAACAGACTTGCACATTCATGAAGTTCTTGCGCAACTGCTGGAAGGCACCAGATGGTATCTGACAAAAGTCAGTTATCTTGGACCCTATAAGCTGCGACCACAAGGGAGACCCTTTGAGCTCTCCTGGATCGCAGCGGGCCTGTGACCAGCACCTCCCCTGAGCTGGGACGCCTCTCGCGTGCCAAAACCCTTAAGGTGTCGCCTGCTGCCAGAGCTGACGGAAGGCCAGGGCGAAGTCCACCCGCTCGAGTCTCAATTATCGCCCGTTGAGGAATGCCAAGGCATTGGGAGCATTTACTCTAAACTCGAGAGGGAAATTTTCCTTTGAGCTAGCTTCTCTTTCACCCGTTCTTGCTCTGTTTATTGGTGTGTGGGTACGTACTTCATTCTACTGGACCCAGATACTTTTGTTTCTGTGTGTGTGCTTGGACGTTTTGTGTATGCGCATGTATATATGTATATATGTATATATTAAGGTACCGTTAAGTAAGTTAGTGTGACTCTTGTCATTTTAGAATCTGTGAATAAGTCGCTTTCCTTTCTTTCAGCATTTCTGAATTATTTTGTAATAAAAATAAATTGCTGTTACTTATTAATAAATCTAGATTTCTTACTAAATCATTACCGTGTCAATACTTTCATCCGCGACAAAGACCTCGTTCTAGGGCTGAAAGCGTCCTCCTTACGCGACAAACGATGATCTTGAGGGCAAAAATCCTCATTTATAGGGTGCAACCCCCAATTTTAAGGCCCGAGGCTTCATTTTAAGCACACAAAGCTTTGAATCTAGGGCTGAAAGCATCCTTTTCATGCCTCAAACGCCCAGTTTTAGAGTCCAAACCCTCCTTGTTATGCTCCAAAAGCTCAGTTTTGGGGTACAGACCACATCTTTATGGCAAATATCCTCATTATTGGCTTCAAACCCTCCTTTCTAGGCCCCAGAGCTGCATTTTTCGAATACAAAGCCTTGATTCTAGGGTTGAAAGGCTCCTGTTTCTGCTCCAAAGGCTCCGTTTCAGGGAACAAACACTCACTTGGAGGTGCCACAGTTGCATTTGTAGAGTCCAAAGCTTTGATGCTAGGCTTGAAAGCCTCCTGTTTATGCAGCAAACCCTCAGTTTCAGGGTACAAACCCTCCTTTTTATGCTCCAAACCCTCATTTGGAGTGTACAAACCACATCTATAGGGCCCAAGGACTCATTACTGGGTACAAGCACTCATTCTGAGGGGCCAAATCTTGATTTTTAGAATACAAAGTCTGTGGTGGTGCAATTCTTACCCCTCCCCGCCCGTCCTTGTTGGGCTGCTTGGTGCTACGTGTGATTCCACCCACATCCCCCGAGCTATACACCAATCTGTGGAGATAAGGACTGATAGCATTAAGGAGCCTGGCTCCTGCCCCCTGCCGATTGCTCGGAAACGGTTAAAATGGCCCATCATCTCCTAAGGGCCTGGCACACCTGTGCCTGGGATGTGGTCAAATGGGAACAATAACAGACTTGCACATTCATGAAGTTCTTGCGCAACTGCTGGAAGGCACCAGATGGTATCTGACAAAAGTCAGTTATCTTGGACCCTATAAGCTGCGACCACAAGGGAGACCCTTTGAGCTCTCCTGGATCGCAGCGGGCCTGTGACCAGCACCTCCCCTGAGCTGGGACGCCTCTCGCGTGCCAAAACCCTTAAGGTGTCGCCCGCTGCCAGAGCTGACGGAAGGCCAGGGCGAAGTCCACCCGCTCGAGTCTCAATTATCGCCCGTTGAGGAATGCCAAGGCATTGGGAGCATTTACTCTAAACTCGAGAGGGAAATTTTCCTTTGAGCTAGCTTCTCTTTCACCCGTTCTTGCTCTGTTTATTGGTGTGTGGGTACGTACTTCATTCTACTGGACCCAGATACTTTTGTTTCTGTGTGTGTGCTTGGACGTTTTGTGTATGCGCATGTATATATGTATATATGTATATATTAAGGTACCGTTAAGTAAGTTAGTGTGACTCTTGTCATTTTAGAATCTGTGAATAAGTCGCTTTCCTTTCTTTCAGCATTTCTGAATTATTTTGTAATAAAAATAAATTGCTGTTACTTATTAATAAATCTAGATTTCTTACTAAATCATTACCGTGTCAATACTTTCATCCGCGACAAAGACCTCGTTCTAGGGCTGAAAGCGTCCTCCTTACGCGACAAACGATGATCTTGAGGGCAAAAATCCTCATTTATAGGGTGCAACCCCCAATTTTAAGGCCCGAGGCTTCATTTTAAGCACACAAAGCTTTGAATCTAGGGGAGAAAGCATCCTTTTCATGCCTCAAACGCCCAGTTTTAGAGTCCAAACCCTCCTTGTTATGCTCCAAACGCTCACTTTAGGCGTACAAACCACATCTTTATGGCAAATATCCTCATTATTGGCTTCAAACCCTCCTTTCTAGGCCCCAGAGCTGCATTTTTCGAATACAAAGCCTTGATTCTAGGGTTGAAAGGCTCCTGTTTCTGCTCCAAAGGCTCCGTTTCAGGGAACAAACACTCACTTGGAGGTGCCACAGTTGCATTTGTAGAGTCCAAAGCTTTGATGCTAGGCTTGAAAGCCTCCTGTTTATGCAGCAAACCCTCAGTTTCAGGGTACAAACCCTCCTTTTTATGCTCCAAACCCTCATTTGGAGTGTACAAACCACATCTATAGGGCCCAAGGACTCGTTACTGGGTACAAGCACTCATTCTGAGGGGCCAAATCTTGATTTTTAGAATACAAAGTCTGTGGTGGTGCAATTCTTACCCCTCCCCGCCCGTCCTTGTTGGGCTGCTTGGTGCTACGTGTGATTCCACCCACATCCCCCGAGCTATACACCAATCTGTGGAGATAAGGACTGATAGCATTAAGGAGCCTGGCTCCTGCCCCCTGCCGATTGCTCGGAAACGGTTAAAATGGCCCATCATCTCCTAAGGGCCTGGCACACCTGTGCCTGGGATGTGGTCAAATGGGAACAATAACAGACTTGCACATTCATGAAGTTCTTGCGCAACTGCTGGAAGGCACCAGATGGTATCTGACAAAAGTCAGTTATCTTGGACCCTATAAGCTGCGACCACAAGGGAGACCCTTTGAGCTCTCCTGGATCGCAGCGGGCCTGTGACCAGCACCTCCCCTGAGCAGGGACGCCTCTCGCGTGCCAAAACCCTTAAGGTGTCGCCTGCCGCCAGAGCTGACGGAAGGCCAGGGCGAAGTCCACCCGCTCGAGTCTCAATTATCGCCCGTTGAGGAATGCCAAGGCATTGGGAGCATTTACTCTAAACTCGAGAGGGAAATTTTCCTTTGAGCTAGCTTCTCTTTCACCCGTTCTTGCTCTGTTTATTGGTGTGTGGGTACGTACTTCATTCTACTGGACCCAGATACTTTTGTTTCTGTGTGTGTGCTTGGACGTTTTGTGTATGCGCATGTATATATGTATATATGTATATATTAAGGTACCGTTAAGTAAGTTAGTGTGACTCTTGTCATTTTAGAATCTGTGAATAAGTCGCTTTCCTTTCTTTCAGCATTTCTGAATTATTTTGTAATAAAAATAAATTGCTGTTACTTATTAATAAATCTAGATTTCTTACTAAATCATTACCGTGTCAATACTTTCATCCGCGACAAAGACCTCGTTCTAGGGCTGAAAGCGTCCTCCTTACGCGACAAACGATGATCTTGAGGGCAAAAATCCTCATTTATAGGGTGCAACCCCCAATTTTAAGGCCCGAGGCTTCATTTTAAGCACACAAAGCTTTGAATCTAGGGCTGAAAGCATACTTTTCATGCCTCAAACGCCCAGTTTTAGAGTCCAAACCCTCCTTGTTATGCTCCAAACGCTCACTTTAGGCGTACAAACCACATCTTTATGGCAAATATCCTCATTATTGGCTTCAAACCCTCCTTTCTAGGCCCCAGAGCTGCATTTTTCGAATACAAAGCCTTGATTCTAGGGTTGAAAGGCTCCTGTTTCTGCTCCAAAGGCTCCGTTTCAGGGAACAAACACTCACTTGGAGGTGCCACAGTTGCATTTGTAGAGTCCAAAGCTTTGATGCTAGGCTTGAAAGCCTCCTGTTTATGCAGCAAACCCTCAGTTTCAGGGTACAAACCCTCCTTTTTATGCTCCAAACCCTCATTTGGAGTGTACAAACCACATCTATAGGGCCCAAGGACTCGTTACTGGGTACAAGCACTCATTCTGAGGGGCCAAATCTTGATTTTTAGAATACAAAGTCTGTGGTGGTGCAATTCTTACCCCTCCCCGCCCGTCCTTGTTGGGCTGCTTGGTGCTACGTGTGATTCCACCCACATCCCCCGAGCTATACACCAATCTGTGGAGATAAGGACTGATAGCATTAAGGAGCCTGGCTCCTGCCCCCTGCCGATTGCTCGGAAACGGTTAAAATGGCCCATCATCTCCTAAGGGCCTGGCACACCTGTGCCTGGGATGTGGTCAAATGGGAACAATAACAGACTTGCACATTCATGAAGTTCTTGCGCAACTGCTGGAAGGCACCAGATGGTATCTGACAAAAGTCAGTTATCTTGGACCCTATAAGCTGCGACCACAAGGGAGACCCTTTGAGCTCTCCTGGATCGCAGCGGGCCTGTGACCAGCACCTCCCCTGAGCTGGGACGCCTCTCGCGTGCCAAAACCCTTAAGGTGTCGCCTGCTGCCAGAGCTGACGGAAGGCCAGGGCGAAGTCCACCCGCTCGAGTCTCAATTATCGCCCGTTGAGGAATGCCAAGGCATTGGGAGCATTTACTCTAAACTCGAGAGGGAAATTTTCCTTTGAGCTAGCTTCTCTTTCACCCGTTCTTGCTCTGTTTATTGGTGTGTGGGTACGTACTTCATTCTACTGGACCCAGATACTTTTGTTTCTGTGTGTGTGCTTGGACGTTTTGTGTTCATTCTACTGGATCCAAATACTTTTGTTTCTGTGTGTGTGTGTTTGGACGTTTTGTGTATGCGCATGTATATATGTATATATTAAGGTACCGTTAAGTAAGTTAGTGTGACTCTTGTCATTTTAGAATCTGTGAATAAGTCGCTTTCCTTTCTTTCAGCATTTCTGAATTATTTTGTAATAAAAATAAATTGCTGTTACTTATTAATAAATCTAGATTTCTTACTAAATCATTACCGTGTCAGTACTTTCATCCGCGACAAAGACCTCGTTCTAGGGCTGAAAGCGTCCTCCTTACGCGACAAACGATGATCTTGAGGGCAAAAATCCTCATTTATAGGGTGCAACCCCCAATTTTAAGGCCCGAGGCTTCATTTTAAGCACACAAAGCTTTGAATCTAGGGGAGAAAGCATCCTTTTCATGCCTCAAACGCCCAGTTTTAGAGTCCAAACCCTCCTTGTTATGCTCCAAACGCTCACTTTAGGCGTACAAACCACATCTTTATGGCAAATATCCTCATTATTGGCTTCAAACCCTCCTTTCTAGGCCCCAGAGCTGCATTTTTCGAATACAAAGCCTTGATTCTAGGGTTGAAAGGCTCCTGTTTCTGCTCCAAAGGCTCCGTTTCAGGGAACAAACACTCACTTGGAGGTGCCACAGTTGCATTTGTAGAGTCCAAAGCTTTGATGCTAGGCTTGAAAGCCTCCTGTTTATGCAGCAAACCCTCAGTTTCAGGGTACAAACCCTCCTTTTTATGCTCCAAACCCTCATTTGGAGTGTACAAACCACATCTATAGGGCCCAAGGACTCGTTACTGGGTACAAGCACTCATTCTGAGGGGCCAAATCTTGATTTTTAGAATACAAAGTCTGTGGTGGTGCAATTCTTACCCCTCCCCGCCCGTCCTTGTTGGGCTGCTTGGTGCTACGTGTGATTCCACCCACATCCCCCGAGCTATACACCAATCTGTGGAGATAAGGACTGATAGCATTAAGGAGCCTGGCTCCTGCCCCCTGCCGATTGCTCGGAAACGGTTAAAATGGCCCATCATCTCCTAAGGGCCTGGCACACCTGTGCCTGGGATGTGGTCAAATGGGAACAATAACAGACTTGCACATTCATGAAGTTCTTGCGCAACTGCTGGAAGGCACCAGATGGTATCTGACAAAAGTCAGTTATCTTGGACCCTATAAGCTGCGACCACAAGGGAGACCCTTTGAGCTCTCCTGGATCGCAGCGGGCCTGTGACCAGCACCTCCCCTGAGCTGGGACGCCTCTCGCGTGCCAAAACCCTTAAGGTGTCGCCTGCTGCCAGAGCTGACGGAAGGCCAGGGCGAAGTCCACCCGCTCGAGTCTCAATTATCGCCCGTTGAGGAATGCCAAGGCATTGGGAGCATTTACTCTAAACTCGAGAGGGAAATTTTCCTTTGAGCTAGCTTCTCTTTCACCCGTTCTTGCTCTGTTTATTGGTGTGTGGGTACGTACTTCATTCTACTGGACCCAGATACTTTTGTTTCTGTGTGTGTGCTTGGACGTTTTGTGTATGCGCATGTATATATGTATATATGTATATATTAAGGTACCGTTAAGTAAGTTAGTGTGACTCTTGTCATTTTAGAATCTGTGAATAAGTCGCTTTCCTTTCTTTCAGCATTTCTGAATTATTTTGTAATAAAAATAAATTGCTGTTACTTATTAATAAATCTAGATTTCTTACTAAATCATTACCGTGTCAATACTTTCATCCGCGACAAAGACCTCGTTCTAGGGCTGAAAGCGTCCTCCTTACGCGACAAACGATGATCTTGAGGGCAAAAATCCTCATTTATAGGGTGCAACCCCCAATTTTAAGGCCCGAGGCTTCATTTTAAGCACACAAAGCTTTGAATCTAGGGCTGAAAGCATCCTTTTCATGCCTCAAACGCCCAGTTTTAGAGTCCAAACCCTCCTTGTTATGCTCCAAAAGCTCAGTTTTGGGGTACAGACCACATCTTTATGGCAAATATCCTCATTATTGGCTTCAAACCCTCCTTTCTAGGCCCCAGAGCTGCATTTTTCGAATACAAAGCCTTGATTCTAGGGTTGAAAGGCTCCTGTTTCTGCTCCAAAGGCTCCGTTTCAGGGAACAAACACTCACTTGGAGGTGCCACAGTTGCATTTGTAGAGTCCAAAGCTTTGATGCTAGGCTTGAAAGCCTCCTGTTTATGCAGCAAACCCTCAGTTTCAGGGTACAAACCCTCCTTTTTATGCTCCAAACCCTCATTTGGAGTGTACAAACCACATCTATAGGGCCCAAGGACTCATTACTGGGTACAAGCACTCATTCTGAGGGGCCAAATCTTGATTTTTAGAATACAAAGTCTGTGGTGGTGCAATTCTTACCCCTCCCCGCCCGTCCTTGTTGGGCTGCTTGGTGCTACGTGTGATTCCACCCACATCCCCCGAGCTATACACCAATCTGTGGAGATAAGGACTGATAGCATTAAGGAGCCTGGCTCCTGCCCCCTGCCGATTGCTCGGAAACGGTTAAAATGGCCCATCATCTCCTAAGGGCCTGGCACACCTGTGCCTGGGATGTGGTCAAATGGGAACAATAACAGACTTGCACATTCATGAAGTTCTTGCGCAACTGCTGGAAGGCACCAGATGGTATCTGACAAAAGTCAGTTATCTTGGACCCTATAAGCTGCGACCACAAGGGAGACCCTTTGAGCTCTCCTGGATCGCAGCGGGCCTGTGACCAGCACCTCCCCTGAGCTGGGACGCCTCTCGCGTGCCAAAACCCTTAAGGTGTCGCCTGCTGCCAGAGCTGACGGAAGGCCAGGGCGAAGTCCACCCGCTCGAGTCTCAATTATCGCCCGTTGAGGAATGCCAAGGCATTGGGAGCATTTACTCTAAACTCGAGAGGGAAATTTTCCTTTGAGCTAGCTTCTCTTTCACCCGTTCTTGCTCTGTTTATTGGTGTGTGGGTACGTACTTCATTCTACTGGACCCAGATACTTTTGTTTCTGTGTGTGTGCTTGGACGTTTTGTGTATGCGCATGTATATATGTATATATGTATATATTAAGGTACCGTTAAGTAAGTTAGTGTGACTCTTGTCATTTTAGAATCTGTGAATAAGTCGCTTTCCTTTCTTTCAGCATTTCTGAATTATTTTGTAATAAAAATAAATTGCTGTTACTTATTAATAAATCTAGATTTCTTACTAAATCATTACCGTGTCAATACTTTCATCCGCGACAAAGACCTCGTTCTAGGGCTGAAAGCGTCCTCCTTACGCGACAAACGATGATCTTGAGGGCAAAAATCCTCATTTATAGGGTGCAACCCCCAATTTTAAGGCCCGAGGCTTCATTTTAAGCACACAAAGCTTTGAATCTAGGGCTGAAAGCATCCTTTTCATGCCTCAAACGCCCAGTTTTAGAGTCCAAACCCTCCTTGTTATGCTCCAAAAGCTCAGTTTTGGGGTACAGACCACATCTTTATGGCAAATATCCTCATTATTGGCTTCAAACCCTCCTTTCTAGGCCCCAGAGCTGCATTTTTCGAATACAAAGCCTTGATTCTAGGGTTGAAAGGCTCCTGTTTCTGCTCCAAAGGCTCCGTTTCAGGGAACAAACACTCACTTGGAGGTGCCACAGTTGCATTTGTAGAGTCCAAAGCTTTGATGCTAGGCTTGAAAGCCTCCTGTTTATGCAGCAAACCCTCAGTTTCAGGGTACAAACCCTCCTTTTTATGCTCCAAACCCTCATTTGGAGTGTACAAACCACATCTATAGGGCCCAAGGACTCATTACTGGGTACAAGCACTCATTCTGAGGGGCCAAATCTTGATTTTTAGAATACAAAGTCTGTGGTGGTGCAATTCTTACCCCTCCCCGCCCGTCCTTGTTGGGCTGCTTGGTGCTACGTGTGATTCCACCCACATCCCCCGAGCTATACACCAATCTGTGGAGATAAGGACTGATAGCATTAAGGAGCCTGGCTCCTGCCCCCTGCCGATTGCTCGGAAACGGTTAAAATGGCCCATCATCTCCTAAGGGCCTGGCACACCTGTGCCTGGGATGTGGTCAAATGGGAACAATAACAGACTTGCACATTCATGAAGTTCTTGCGCAACTGCTGGAAGGCACCAGATGGTATCTGACAAAAGTCAGTTATCTTGGACCCTATAAGCTGCGACCACAAGGGAGACCCTTTGAGCTCTCCTGGATCGCAGCGGGCCTGTGACCAGCACCTCCCCTGAGCTGGGACGCCTCTCGCGTGCCAAAACCCTTAAGGTGTCGCCCGCTGCCAGAGCTGACGGAAGGCCAGGGCGAAGTCCACCCGCTCGAGTCTCAATTATCGCCCGTTGAGGAATGCCAAGGCATTGGGAGCATTTACTCTAAACTCGAGAGGGAAATTTTCCTTTGAGCTAGCTTCTCTTTCACCCGTTCTTGCTCTGTTTATTGGTGTGTGGGTACGTACTTCATTCTACTGGACCCAGATACTTTTGTTTCTGTGTGTGTGCTTGGACGTTTTGTGTATGCGCATGTATATATGTATATATGTATATATTAAGGTACCGTTAAGTAAGTTAGTGTGACTCTTGTCATTTTAGAATCTGTGAATAAGTCGCTTTCCTTTCTTTCAGCATTTCTGAATTATTTTGTAATAAAAATAAATTGCTGTTACTTATTAATAAATCTAGATTTCTTACTAAATCATTACCGTGTCAATACTTTCATCCGCGACAAAGACCTCGTTCTAGGGCTGAAAGCGTCCTCCTTACGCGACAAACGATGATCTTGAGGGCAAAAATCCTCATTTATAGGGTGCAACCCCCAATTTTAAGGCCCGAGGCTTCATTTTAAGCACACAAAGCTTTGAATCTAGGGCTGAAAGCATACTTTTCATGCCTCAAACGCCCAGTTTTAGAGTCCAAACCCTCCTTGTTATGCTCCAAACGCTCACTTTAGGCGTACAAACCACATCTTTATGGCAAATATCCTCATTATTGGCTTCAAACCCTCCTTTCTAGGCCCCAGAGCTGCATTTTTCGAATACAAAGCCTTGATTCTAGGGTTGAAAGGCTCCTGTTTCTGCTCCAAAGGCTCCGTTTCAGGGAACAAACACTCACTTGGAGGTGCCACAGTTGCATTTGTAGAGTCCAAAGCTTTGATGCTAGGCTTGAAAGCCTCCTGTTTATGCAGCAAACCCTCAGTTTCAGGGTACAAACCCTCCTTTTTATGCTCCAAACCCTCATTTGGAGTGTACAAACCACATCTATAGGGCCCAAGGACTCGTTACTGGGTACAAGCACTCATTCTGAGGGGCCAAATCTTGATTTTTAGAATACAAAGTCTGTGGTGGTGCAATTCTTACCCCTCCCCGCCCGTCCTTGTTGGGCTGCTTGGTGCTACGTGTGATTCCACCCACATCCCCCGAGCTATACACCAATCTGTGGAGATAAGGACTGATAGCATTAAGGAGCCTGGCTCCTGCCCCCTGCCGATTGCTCGGAAACGGTTAAAATGGCCCATCATCTCCTAAGGGCCTGGCACACCTGTGCCTGGGATGTGGTCAAATGGGAACAATAACAGACTTGCACATTCATGAAGTTCTTGCGCAACTGCTGGAAGGCACCAGATGGTATCTGACAAAAGTCAGTTATCTTGGACCCTATAAGCTGCGACCACAAGGGAGACCCTTTGAGCTCTCCTGGATCGCAGCGGGCCTGTGACCAGCACCTCCCCTGAGCAGGGACGCCTCTCGCGTGCCAAAACCCTTAAGGTGTCGCCTGCCGCCAGAGCTGACGGAAGGCCAGGGCGAAGTCCACCCGCTCGAGTCTCAATTATCGCCCGTTGAGGAATGCCAAGGCATTGGGAGCATTTACTCTAAACTCGAGAGGGAAATTTTCCTTTGAGCTAGCTTCTCTTTCACCCGTTCTTGCTCTGTTTATTGGTGTGTGGGTACGTACTTCATTCTACTGGACCCAGATACTTTTGTTTCTGTGTGTGTGCTTGGACGTTTTGTGTATGCGCATGTATATATGTATATATGTATATATTAAGGTACCGTTAAGTAAGTTAGTGTGACTCTTGTCATTTTAGAATCTGTGAATAAGTCGCTTTCCTTTCTTTCAGCATTTCTGAATTATTTTGTAATAAAAATAAATTGCTGTTACTTATTAATAAATCTAGATTTCTTACTAAATCATTACCGTGTCAATACTTTCATCCGCGACAAAGACCTCGTTCTAGGGCTGAAAGCGTCCTCCTTACGCGACAAACGATGATCTTGAGGGCAAAAATCCTCATTTATAGGGTGCAACCCCCAATTTTAAGGCCCGAGGCTTCATTTTAAGCACACAAAGCTTTGAATCTAGGGCTGAAAGCATACTTTTCATGCCTCAAACGCCCAGTTTTAGAGTCCAAACCCTCCTTGTTATGCTCCAAACGCTCACTTTAGGCGTACAAACCACATCTTTATGGCAAATATCCTCATTATTGGCTTCAAACCCTCCTTTCTAGGCCCCAAAGCTGCATTTTTCGAATACAAAGCCTTGATTCTAGGGTTGAAAGGCTCCTGTTTCTGCTCCAAAGGCTCCGTTTCAGGGAACAAACACTCACTTGGAGGTGCCACAGTTGCATTTGTAGAGTCCAAAGCTTTGATGCTAGGCTTGAAAGCCTCCTGTTTATGCAGCAAACCCTCAGTTTCAGGGTACAAACCCTCCTTTTTATGCTCCAAACCCTCATTTGGAGTGTACAAACCACATCTATAGGGCCCAAGGACTCGTTACTGGGTACAAGCACTCATTCTGAGGGGCCAAATCTTGATTTTTAGAATACAAAGTCTGTGGTGGTGCAATTCTTACCCCTCCCCGCCCGTCCTTGTTGGGCTGCTTGGTGCTACGTGTGATTCCACCCACATCCCCCGAGCTATACACCAATCTGTGGAGATAAGGACTGATAGCATTAAGGAGCCTGGCTCCTGCCCCCTGCCGATTGCTCGGAAACGGTTAAAATGGCCCATCATCTCCTAAGGGCCTGGCACACCTGTGCCTGGGATGTGGTCAAATGGGAACAATAACAGACTTGCACATTCATGAAGTTCTTGCGCAACTGCTGGAAGGCACCAGATGGTATCTGACAAAAGTCAGTTATCTTGGACCCTATAAGCTGCGACCACAAGGGAGACCCTTTGAGCTCTCCTGGATCGCAGCGGGCCTGTGACCAGCACCTCCCCTGAGCTGGGACGCCTCTCGCGTGCCAAAACCCTTAAGGTGTCGCCTGCTGCCAGAGCTGACGGAAGGCCAGGGCGAAGTCCACCCGCTCGAGTCTCAATTATCGCCCGTTGAGGAATGCCAAGGCATTGGGAGCATTTACTCTAAACTCGAGAGGGAAATTTTCCTTTGAGCTAGCTTCTCTTTCACCCGTTCTTGCTCTGTTTATTGGTGTGTGGGTACGTACTTCATTCTACTGGACCCAGATACTTTTGTTTCTGTGTGTGTGCTTGGACGTTTTGTGTTCATTCTACTGGATCCAAATACTTTTGTTTCTGTGTGTGTGTGTTTGGACGTTTTGTGTATGCGCATGTATATATGTATATATTAAGGTACCGTTAAGTAAGTTAGTGTGACTCTTGTCATTTTAGAATCTGTGAATAAGTCGCTTTCCTTTCTTTCAGCATTTCTGAATTATTTTGTAATAAAAATAAATTGCTGTTACTTATTAATAAATCTAGATTTCTTACTAAATCATTACCGTGTCAGTACTTTCATCCGCGACAAAGACCTCGTTCTAGGGCTGAAAGCGTCCTCCTTACGCGACAAACGATGATCTTGAGGGCAAAAATCCTCATTTATAGGGTGCAACCCCCAATTTTAAGGCCCGAGGCTTCATTTTAAGCACACAAAGCTTTGAATCTAGGGGAGAAAGCATCCTTTTCATGCCTCAAACGCCCAGTTTTAGAGTCCAAACCCTCCTTGTTATGCTCCAAACGCTCACTTTAGGCGTACAAACCACATCTTTATGGCAAATATCCTCATTATTGGCTTCAAACCCTCCTTTCTAGGCCCCAGAGCTGCATTTTTCGAATACAAAGCCTTGATTCTAGGGTTGAAAGGCTCCTGTTTCTGCTCCAAAGGCTCCGTTTCAGGGAACAAACACTCACTTGGAGGTGCCACAGTTGCATTTGTAGAGTCCAAAGCTTTGATGCTAGGCTTGAAAGCCTCCTGTTTATGCAGCAAACCCTCAGTTTCAGGGTACAAACCCTCCTTTTTATGCTCCAAACCCTCATTTGGAGTGTACAAACCACATCTATAGGGCCCAAGGACTCGTTACTGGGTACAAGCACTCATTCTGAGGGGCCAAATCTTGATTTTTAGAATACAAAGTCTGTGGTGGTGCAATTCTTACCCCTCCCCGCCCGTCCTTGTTGGGCTGCTTGGTGCTACGTGTGATTCCACCCACATCCCCCGAGCTATACACCAATCTGTGGAGATAAGGACTGATAGCATTAAGGAGCCTGGCTCCTGCCCCCTGCCGATTGCTCGGAAACGGTTAAAATGGCCCATCATCTCCTAAGGGCCTGGCACACCTGTGCCTGGGATGTGGTCAAATGGGAACAATAACAGACTTGCACATTCATGAAGTTCTTGCGCAACTGCTGGAAGGCACCAGATGGTATCTGACAAAAGTCAGTTATCTTGGACCCTATAAGCTGCGACCACAAGGGAGACCCTTTGAGCTCTCCTGGATCGCAGCGGGCCTGTGACCAGCACCTCCCCTGAGCTGGGACGCCTCTCGCGTGCCAAAACCCTTAAGGTGTCGCCTGCTGCCAGAGCTGACGGAAGGCCAGGGCGAAGTCCACCCGCTCGAGTCTCAATTATCGCCCGTTGAGGAATGCCAAGGCATTGGGAGCATTTACTCTAAACTCGAGAGGGAAATTTTCCTTTGAGCTAGCTTCTCTTTCACCCGTTCTTGCTCTGTTTATTGGTGTGTGGGTACGTACTTCATTCTACTGGACCCAGATACTTTTGTTTCTGTGTGTGTGCTTGGACGTTTTGTGTTCATTCTACTGGATCCAAATACTTTTGTTTCTGTGTGTGTGTGTTTGGACGTTTTGTGTATGCGCATGTATATATGTATATATTAAGGTACCGTTAAGTAAGTTAGTGTGACTCTTGTCATTTTAGAATCTGTGAATAAGTCGCTTTCCTTTCTTTCAGCATTTCTGAATTATTTTGTAATAAAAATAAATTGCTGTTACTTATTAATAAATCTAGATTTCTTACTAAATCATTACCGTGTCAATACTTTCATCCGCGACAAAGACCTCGTTCTAGGGCTGAAAGCGTCCTCCTTACGCGACAAACGATGATCTTGAGGGCAAAAATCCTCATTTATAGGGTGCAACCCCCAATTTTAAGGCCCGAGGCTTCATTTTAAGCACACAAAGCTTTGAATCTAGGGGAGAAAGCATCCTTTTCATGCCTCAAACGCCCAGTTTTAGAGTCCAAACCCTCCTTGTTATGCTCCAAACGCTCACTTTAGGCGTACAAACCACATCTTTATGGCAAATATCCTCATTATTGGCTTCAAACCCTCCTTTCTAGGCCCCAGAGCTGCATTTTTCGAATACAAAGCCTTGATTCTAGGGTTGAAAGGCTCCTGTTTCTGCTCCAAAGGCTCCGTTTCAGGGAACAAACACTCACTTGGAGGTGCCACAGTTGCATTTGTAGAGTCCAAAGCTTTGATGCTAGGCTTGAAAGCCTCCTGTTTATGCAGCAAACCCTCAGTTTCAGGGTACAAACCCTCCTTTTTATGCTCCAAACCCTCATTTGGAGTGTACAAACCACATCTATAGGGCCCAAGGACTCGTTACTGGGTACAAGCACTCATTCTGAGGGGCCAAATCTTGATTTTTAGAATACAAAGTCTGTGGTGGTGCAATTCTTACCCCTCCCCGCCCGTCCTTGTTGGGCTGCTTGGTGCTACGTGTGATTCCACCCACATCCCCCGAGCTATACACCAATCTGTGGAGATAAGGACTGATAGCATTAAGGAGCCTGGATCCTGCCCCCTGCCGATTGCTCGGAAATGGTTAAAATGGCCCATCATCTCCTAAGGGCGTGGCACACCTGTGCCTGGGATGTGGTCAAATGGGAACAATAACAGACTTGCACATTCATGAAGTTCTTGCGCAACTGCTGGAAGGCACCAGATGGTATCTGACAAAAGTCAGTTATCTTGGACCCTATAAGCTGCGACCACAAGGGAGACCCTTTGAGCTCTCCTGGATCGCAGCGGGCCTGTGACCAGCACCTCCCCTGAGCTGGGACGCCTCTCGCGTGCCAAAACCCTTAAGGTGTCGCCTGCTGCCAGAGCTGACGGAAGGCCAGGGCGAAGTCCACCCGCTCGAGTCTCAATTATCGCCCGTTGAGGAATGCCAAGGCATTGGGAGCATTTACTCTAAACTCGAGAGGGAAATTTTCCTTTGAGCTAGCTTCTCTTTCACCCGTTCTTGCTCTGTTTATTGGTGTGTGGGTACGTACTTCATTCTACTGGACCCAGATACTTTTGTTTCTGTGTGTGTGCTTGGACGTTTTGTGTTCATTCTACTGGATCCAAATACTTTTGTTTCTGTGTGTGTGTGTTTGGACGTTTTGTGTATGCGCATGTATATATGTATATATTAAGGTACCGTTAAGTAAGTTAGTGTGACTCTTGTCATTTTAGAATCTGTGAATAAGTCGCTTTCCTTTCTTTCAGCATTTCTGAATTATTTTGTAATAATAATAAATTGCTGTTACTTATTAATAAATCTAGATTTCTTACTAAATCATTACCGTGTCAATACTTTCATCCGCGACAAAGACCTCGTTCTAGGGCTGAAAGCGTCCTCCTTACGCGACAAACGATGATCTTGAGGGCAAAAATCCTCATTTATAGGGTGCAACCCCCAATTTTAAGGCCCGAGGCTTCATTTTAAGCACACAAAGCTTTGAATCTAGGGGAGAAAGCATCCTTTTCATGCCTCAAACGCCCAGTTTTAGAGTCCAAACCCTCCTTGTTATGCTCCAAACGCTCACTTTAGGCGTACAAACCACATCTTTATGGCAAATATCCTCATTATTGGCTTCAAACCCTCCTTTCTAGGCCCCAGAGCTGCATTTTTCGAATACAAAGCCTTGATTCTAGGGTTGAAAGGCTCCTGTTTCTGCTCCAAAGGCTCCGTTTCAGGGAACAAACACTCACTTGGAGGTGCCACAGTTGCATTTGTAGAGTCCAAAGCTTTGATGCTAGGCTTGAAAGCCTCCTGTTTATGCAGCAAACCCTCAGTTTCAGGGTACAAACCCTCCTTTTTATGCTCCAAACCCTCATTTGGAGTGTACAAACCACATCTATAGGGCCCAAGGACTCGTTACTGGGTACAAGCACTCATTCTGAGGGGCCAAATCTTGATTTTTAGAATACAAAGTCTGTGGTGGTGCAATTCTTACCCTTCCCCGCCCGTCCTTGTTGGGCTGCTTGGTGCTACGTGTGATTCCACCCACATCCCCCGAGCTATACACCAATCTGTGGAGATAAGGACTGATAGCATTAAGGAGCCTGGCTCCTGCCCCCTGCCGATTGCTCGGAAATGGTTAAAATGGCCCATCATCTCCTAAGGGCCTGGCACACCTGTGCCTGGGATGTGGTCAAATGGGAACAATAACAGACTTGCACATTCATGAAGTTCTTGCGCAACTGCTGGAAGGCACCAGATGGTATCTGACAAAAGTCAGTTATCTTGGACCCTATAAGCTGCGACCACAAGGGAGACCCTTTGAGCTCTCCTGGATCGCAGCGGGCCTGTGACCAGCACCTCCCCTGAGCTGGGACGCCTCTCGCGTGCCAAAACCCTTAAGGTGTCGCCTGCTGCCAGAGCTGACGGAAGGCCAGGGCGAAGTCCACCCGCTCGAGTCTCAATTATCGCCCGTTGAGGAATGCCAAGGCATTGGCAGCATTTACTCTAAACTCGAGAGGGAAATTTTCCTTTGAGCTAGCTTCTCTTTCACCCGTTCTTGCTCTGTTTATTGGTGTGTGGGTACGTACTTCATTCTACTGGACCCAGATACTTTTGTTTCTGTGTGTGTGTTTGGACGTTTTGTGTTCATTCTACTGGATCCAAATACTTTTGTTTCTGTGTGTGTGTGTTTGGACGTTTTGTGTATGCGCATGTATATATGTATATATTAAGGTACCGTTAAGTAAGTTAGTGTGACTCTTGTCATTTTAGAATCTGTGAATAAGTCGCTTTCCTTTCTTTCAGCATTTCTGAATTATTTTGTAATAATAATAAATTGCTGTTACTTATTAATAAATCTAGATTTCTTACTAAATCATTACCGTGTCAATACTTTCATCCGCGACAAAGACCTCGTTCTAGGGCTGAAAGCGTCCTCCTTACGCGACAAACGATGATCTTGAGGGCAAAAATCCTCATTTATAGGGTGCAACCCCCAATTTTAAGGCCCGAGGCTTCATTTTAAGCACACAAAGCTTTGAATCTAGGGGAGAAAGCATCCTTTTCATGCCTCAAACGCCCAGTTTTAGAGTCGAAACCCTCCTTGTTATGCTCCAAACGCTCACTTTAGGCGTACAAACCACATCTTTATGGCAAATATCCTCATTATTGGCTTCAAACCCTCCTTTCTAGGCCCCAGAGCTGCATTTTTCGAATACAAAGCCTTGATTCTAGGGTTGAAAGGCTCCTGTTTCTGCTCCAAAGGCTCCGTTTCAGGGAACAAACACTCACTTGGAGGTGCCACAGCTGCATTTGTAGAGTCCAAAGCTTTGATGCTAGGCTTGAAAGCTTCCTCTTTATACAACAAACCCTCAGTTTCAGGGTACAAACCCTCCTTTTTATGCTCCAAACCCTCATTTGGAGTGTACAAACCACATCTATAGGGCCCAAGGACTCGTTACTGGGTACAAGCACTCATTCTGAGGGGCCAAATCTTGATTTTTAGAATACAAAGTCTGTGGTGGTGCAATTCTTACCCCTCCCCGCCCGTCCTTGTTGGGCTGCTTGGTGCTACGTGTGATTCCACCCACATCCCCCGAGCTATACACCAATCTGTGGAGATAAGGACTGATAGCATTAAGGAGCCTGGCTCCTGCCCCCTGCCGATTGCTCGGAAACGGTTAAAATGGCCCATCATCTCCTAAGGGCCTGGCACACCTGTGCCTGGGATGTGGTCAAATGGGAACAATAACAGACTTGCACATTCATGAAGTTCTTGCGCAACTGCTGGAAGGCACCAGATGGTATCTGACAAAAGTCAGTTATCTTGGACCCTATAAGCTGCGACCACAAGGGAGACCCTTTGAGCTCTCCTGGATCGCAGCGGGCCTGTGACCAGCACCTCCCCTGAGCTGGGACGCCTCTCGCGTGCCAAAACACTTAAGGTGTCGCCCGCTGCCAGAGCTGACGGAAGGCCAGGGCGAAGTCCACCCGCTCGAGTCTCAATTATCGCCCGTTGAGGAATGCCAAGGCATTGGGAGCATTTACTCTAAACTCGAGAGGGAAATTTTCCTTTGAGCTAGCTTCTCTTTCACCCGTTCTTGCTCTGTTTATTGGTGTGTGGGTACGTACTTCATTCTACTGGACCCAGATACTTTTGTTTCTGTGTGTGTGCTTGGACGTTTTGTGTTCATTCTACTGGATCCAAATACTTTTGTTTCTGTGTGTGTGTGTTTGGACCATTTGTGTATGCGCATGTATATATGTATATATTAAGGTACCGTTAAGTAAGTTAGTGTGACTCTTGTCATTTTAGAATCTGTGAATAAGTCGCTTTCCTTTCTTTCAGCATTTCTGAATTATTTTGTAATAATAATAAATTGCTGTTACTTATTAATAAATCTAGATTTCTTACTAAATCATTACCGTGTCAATACTTTCATCCGCGACAAAGACCTCGTTCTAGGGCTGAAAGCGTCCTCCTTACGCGACAAACGATGATCTTGAGGGCAAAAATCCTCATTTATAGGGTGCAACCCCCAATTTTAAGGCCCGAGGCTTCATTTTAAGCACACAAAGCTTTGAATCTAGGGGAGAAAGCATCCTTTTCATGCCTCAAACGCCCAGTTTTAGAGTCCAAACCCTCCTTGTTATGCTCCAAAAGCTCAGTTTTGGGGTACAGACCACATCTTTATGGCAAATATCCTCATTATTGGCTTCAAACCCTCCTTTCTAGGCCCCAGAGCTGCATTTTTCGAATACAAAGCCTTGATTCTAGGGTTGAAAGGCTCCTGTTTCTGCTCCAAAGGCTCCGTTTCAGGGAACAAACACTCACTTGGAGGTGCCACAGTTGCGTTTTTACAGTCCAAAGCTTTGATGCTAGGCTTGAAAGCCTCCTGTTTATGCAGCAAACCCTCAGTTTCAGGGTACAAACCCTCCTTTTTATGCTCCAAACCCTCATTTGGAGTGTACAAACCACATCTATAGGGCCCAAGGACTCATTACTGGGTACAAACACTCATTTGTAGGCACCAAATCTTCATTTTTAGAATACAAAGACCTCATTCTAGGGCTGAAAGCGTCCTCCTCCTTCTACAAACCCTGAGCTTTCGGGCAAAAATCCTCTTTATAGGCTACAACCCCCAATTTTAAGGCCCAAGGTGTTTTTTTTAAGCACACAAAGCTTTGAATCTAGGGCTGAAAGCATACTTTTCATGCCTCAAACGCCCAGTTTTAGAGTCCAAACCCTCCTTGTTATGCTCCAAAAGCTCAGTTTTGGGGTACAGACCACATCTTTATGGCAAATATCCTCATTATTGGCTTCAAACCCTCCTTTCTAGGCCCCAGAGCTGCATTTTTCGAATACAAAGCCTTATTTCTAGGGTTGAAAGGCTCCTGTTTCTGCTCCAAAGGCTCCGTTTCAGGGAACAAACACTCACTTGGAGGTGCCACAGCTGCATTTGTAGAGTCCAAAGCTTTGATGCTAGGCTTGAAAGCCTCCTGTTTATGCAGCAAACCCTCAGTTTCAGGGTACAAACCCTCCTTTTTATGCTCCAAACCCTCATTTGGAGTGTACAAACCACATCTATAGGGCCCAAGGACTCGTTACTGGGTACAAGCACTCATTCTGAGGGGCCAAATCTTGATTTTTAGAATACAAAGTCTGTGGTGGTGCAATTCTTACCCCTCCCCGCCCGTCCTTGTTGGGCTGCTTGGTGCTACGTGTGATTCCACCCACATCCCCCGAGCTATACACCAATCTGTGGAGATAAGGACTGATAGCATTAAGGAGCCTGGCTCCTGCCCCCTGCCGATTGCTCGGAAACGGTTAAAATGGCCCATCATCTCCTAAGGGCCTGGCACACCTGTGCCTGGGATGTGGTCAAATGGGAACAATAACAGACTTGCACATTCATGAAGTTCTTGCGCAACTGCTGGAAGGCACCAGATGGTATCTGACAAAAGTCAGTTATCTTGGACCCTATAAGCTGCGACCACAAGGGAGACCCTTTGAGCTCTCCTGGATCGCAGCGGGCCTGTGACCAGCACCTCCCCTGAGCTGGGACGCCTCTCGCGTGCCAAAACACTTAAGGTGTCGCCCGCTGCCAGAGCTGACGGAAGGCCAGGGCGAAGTCCACCCGCTCGAGTCTCAATTATCGCCCGTTGAGGAATGCCAAGGCATTGGGAGCATTTACTCTAAACTCGAGAGGGAAATTTTCCTTTGAGCTAGCTTCTCTTTCACCCGTTCTTGCTCTGTTTATTGGTGTGTGGGTACGTACTTCATTCTACTGGACCCAGATACTTTTGTTTCTGTGTGTGTGTTTGGACGTTTTGTGTTCATTCTACTGGATCCAAATACTTTTGTTTCTGTGTGTGTGTGTTTGGACGTTTTGTGTATGCGCATGTATATATGTATATATTAAGGTACCGTTAAGTAAGTTAGTGTGACTCTTGTCATTTTAGAATCTGTGAATAAGTCGCTTTCCTTTCTTTCAGCATTTCTGAATTATTTTGTAATAAAAATAAATTGCTGTTACTTATTAATAAATCTAGATTTCTTACTAAATCATTACCGTGTCAATACTTTCATCCGCGACAAAGACCTCGTTCTAGGGCTGAAAGCGTCCTCCTTACGCGACAAACGATGATCTTGAGGGCAAAAATCCTCATTTATAGGGTGCAACCCCCAATTTTAAGGCCCGAGGCTTCATTTTAAGCACACAAAGCTTTGAATCTAGGGGAGAAAGCATCCTTTTCATGCCTCAAACGCCCAGTTTTAGAGTCCAAACCCTCCTTGTTATGCTCCAAACGCTCACTTTAGGCGTACAAACCACATCTTTATGGCAAATATCCTCATTATTGGCTTCAAACCCTCCTTTCTAGGCCCCAGAGCTGCATTTTTCGAATACAAAGCCTTGATTCTAGGGTTGAAAGGCTCCTGTTTCTGCTCCAAAGGCTCCGTTTCAGGGAACAAACACTCACTTGGAGGTGCCACAGTTGCATTTGTAGAGTCCAAAGCTTTGATGCTAGGCTTGAAAGCCTCCTGTTTATGCAGCAAACCCTCAGTTTCAGGGTACAAACCCTCCTTTTTATGCTCCAAACCCTCATTTGGAGTGCACAAACCACATCTATAGGGCCCAAGGACTCGTTACTGGGTACAAACACTCATTTGTAGGCACCAAATCTTCATTTTTAGAATACAAAGACCTCATTCTAGGGCTGAAAGCGTCCTCCTCCTGCTACAAACCCTGAGCTTTCGGGCAAAAATCCTCTTTATAGGCTACAACCCCCAATTTTAAGGCCCAAGGTGTTTTTTTTAAGCACACAAAGCTTTGAATCTAGGGCTGAAAGCATACTTTTCATGCCTCAAACGCCCAGTTTTAGAGTCCAAACCCTCCTTGTTATGCTCCAAAAGCTCAGTTTTGGGGTACAGACCACATCTTTATGGCAAATATCCTCATTATTGGCTTCAAACCCTCCTTTCTAGGCCCCAGAGCTGCATTTTTCGAATACAAAGCCTTATTTCTAGGGTTGAAAGGCTCCTGTTTCTGCTCCAAAGGCTCCGTTTCAGGGAACAAACACTCACTTGGAGGTGCCACAGCTGCATTTGTAGAGTCCAAAGCTTTGATGCTAGGCTTGAAAGCCTCCTGTTTATGCAGCAAACCCTCAGTTTCAGGGTACAAACCCTCCTTTTTATGCTCCAAACCCTCATTTGGAGTGTACAAACCACATCTATAGGGCCCAAGGACTCGTTACTGGGTACAAGCACTCATTCTGAGGGGCCAAATCTTGATTTTTAGAATACAAAGTCTGTGGTGGTGCAATTCTTACCCCTCCCCGCCCGTCCTTGTTGGGCTGCTTGGTGCTACGTGTGATTCCACCCACATCCCCCGAGCTATACACCAATCTGTGGAGATAAGGACTGATAGCATTAAGGAGCCTGGCTCCTGCCCCCTGCCGATTGCTCGGAAACGGTTAAAATGGCCCATCATCTCCTAAGGGCCTGGCACACCTGTGCCTGGGATGTGGTCAAATGGGAACAATAACAGACTTGCACATTCATGAAGTTCTTGCGCAACTGCTGGAAGGCACCAGATGGTATCTGACAAAAGTCAGTTATCTTGGACCCTATAAGCTGCGACCACAAGGGAGACCCTTTGAGCTCTCCTGGATCGCAGCGGGCCTGTGACCAGCACCTCCCCTGAGCTGGGACGCCTCTCGCGTGCCAAAACACTTAAGGTGTCGCCCGCTGCCAGAGCTGACGGAAGGCCAGGGCGAAGTCCACCCGCTCGAGTCTCAATTATCGCCCGTTGAGGAATGCCAAGGCATTGGGAGCATTTACTCTAAACTCGAGAGGGAAATTTTCCTTTGAGCTAGCTTCTCTTTCACCCGTTCTTGCTCTGTTTATTGGTGTGTGGGTACGTACTTCATTCTACTGGACCCAGATACTTTTGTTTCTGTGTGTGTGTTTGGACGTTTTGTGTTCATTCTACTGGATCCAAATACTTTTGTTTCTGTGTGTGTGTGTTTGGACGTTTTGTGTATGCGCATGTATATATGTATATATTAAGGTACCGTTAAGTAAGTTAGTGTGACTCTTGTCATTTTAGAATCTGTGAATAAGTCGCTTTCCTTTCTTTCAGCATTTCTGAATTATTTTGTAATAAAAATAAATTGCTGTTACTTATTAATAAATCTAGATTTCTTACTAAATCATTACCGTGTCAATACTTTCATCCGCGACAAAGACCTCGTTCTAGGGCTGAAAGCGTCCTCCTTACGCGACAAACGATGATCTTGAGGGCAAAAATCCTCATTTATAGGGTGCAACCCCCAATTTTAAGGCCCGAGGCTTCATTTTAAGCACACAAAGCTTTGAATCTAGGGGAGAAAGCATCCTTTTCATGCCTCAAACGCCCAGTTTTAGAGTCCAAACCCTCCTTGTTATGCTCCAAACGCTCACTTTAGGCGTACAAACCACATCTTTATGGCAAATATCCTCATTATTGGCTTCAAACCCTCCTTTCTAGGCCCCAGAGCTGCATTTTTCGAATACAAAGCCTTGATTCTAGGGTTGAAAGGCTCCTGTTTCTGCTCCAAAGGCTCCGTTTCAGGGAACAAACACTCACTTGGAGGTGCCACAGTTGCATTTGTAGAGTCCAAAGCTTTGATGCTAGGCTTGAAAGCCTCCTGTTTATGCAGCAAACCCTCAGTTTCAGGGTACAAACCCTCCTTTTTATGCTCCAAACCCTCATTTGGAGTGCACAAACCACATCTATAGGGCCCAAGGACTCGTTACTGGGTACAAACACTCATTTGTAGGCACCAAATCTTCATTTTTAGAATACAAAGACCTCATTCTAGGGCTGAAAGCGTCCTCCTCCTGCTACAAACCCTGAGCTTTCGGGCAAAAATCCTCTTTATAGGCTACAACCCCCAATTTTAAGGCCCAAGGTGTTTTTTTTAAGCACACAAAGCTTTGAATCTAGGGCTGAAAGCATACTTTTCATGCCTCAAACGCCCAGTTTTAGAGTCCAAACCCTCCTTGTTATGCTCCAAAAGCTCAGTTTTGGGGTACAGACCACATCTTTATGGCAAATATCCTCATTATTGGCTTCAAACCCTCCTTTCTAGGCCCCAGAGCTGCATTTTTCGAATACAAAGCCTTATTTCTAGGGTTGAAAGGCTCCTGTTTCTGCTCCAAAGGCTCCGTTTCAGGGAACAAACACTCACTTGGAGGTGCCACAGCTGCATTTGTAGAGTCCAAAGCTTTGATGCTAGGCTTGAAAGCCTCCTGTTTATGCAGCAAACCCTCAGTTTCAGGGTACAAACCCTCCTTTTTATGCTCCAAACCCTCATTTGGAGTGTACAAACCACATCTATAGGGCCCAAGGACTCGTTACTGGGTACAAGCACTCATTCTGAGGGGCCAAATCTTGATTTTTAGAATACAAAGTCTGTGGTGGTGCAATTCTTACCCCTCCCCGCCCGTCCTTGTTGGGCTGCTTGGTGCTACGTGTGATTCCACCCACATCCCCCGAGCTATACACCAATCTGTGGAGATAAGGACTGATAGCATTAAGGAGCCTGGCTCCTGCCCCCTGCCGATTGCTCGGAAACGGTTAAAATGGCCCATCATCTCCTAAGGGCCTGGCACACCTGTGCCTGGGATGTGGTCAAATGGGAACAATAACAGACTTGCACATTCATGAAGTTCTTGCGCAACTGCTGGAAGGCACCAGATGGTATCTGACAAAAGTCAGTTATCTTGGACCCTATAAGCTGCAACCACAAGGGAGACCCTTTGAGCTCTCCTGGATCGCAGCGGGCCTGTGACCAGCACCTCCCCTGAGCTGGGACGCCTCTCGCGTGCCAAAACCCTTAAGGTGTCGCCCGCTGCCAGAGCTGACGGAAGGCCAGGGCGAAGTCCACCCGCTCGAGTCTCAATTATCGCCCGTTGAGGAATGCCAAGGCATTGGGAGCATTTACTCTAAACTCGAGAGGGAAATTTTCCTTTGAGCTAGCTTCTCTTTCACCCGTTCTTGCTCTGTTTATTGGTGTGTGGGTACGTACTTCATTCTACTGGACCCAGATACTTTTGTTTCTGTGTGTGTGTTTGGACGTTTTGTGTTCATTCTACTGGATCCAAATACTTTTGTTTCTGTGTGTGTGTGTTTGGACGTTTTGTGTATGCGCATGTATATATGTATATATTAAGGTACCGTTAAGTAAGTTAGTGTGACTCTTGTCATTTTAGAATCTGTGAATAAGTCGCTTTCCTTTCTTTCAGCATTTCTGAATTATTTTGTAATAAAAATAAATTGCTGTTACTTATTAATAAATCTAGATTTCTTACTAAATCATTACCGTGTCAATACTTTCATCCGCGACAAAGACCTCGTTCTAGGGCTGAAAGCGTCCTCCTTACGCGACAAACGATGATCTTGAGGGCAAAAATCCTCATTTATAGGGTGCAACCCCCAATTTTAAGGCCCGAGGCTTCATTTTAAGCACACAAAGCTTTGAATCTAGGGGAGAAAGCATCCTTTTCATGCCTCAAACGCCCAGTTTTAGAGTCCAAACCCTCCTTGTTATGCTCCAAACGCTCACTTTAGGCGTACAAACCACATCTTTATGGCAAATATCCTCATTATTGGCTTCAAACCCTCCTTTCTAGGCCCCAGAGCTGCATTTTTCGAATACAAAGCCTTGATTCTAGGGTTGAAAGGCTCCTGTTTCTGCTCCAAAGGCTCCGTTTCAGGGAACAAACACTCACTTGGAGGTGCCACAGTTGCATTTGTAGAGTCCAAAGCTTTGATGCTAGGCTTGAAAGCCTCCTGTTTATGCAGCAAACCCTCAGTTTCAGGGTACAAACCCTCCTTTTTATGCTCCAAACCCTCATTTGGAGTGCACAAACCACATCTATAGGGCCCAAGGACTCGTTACTGGGTACAAACACTCATTTGTAGGCACCAAATCTTCATTTTTAGAATACAAAGACCTCATTCTAGGGCTGAAAGCGTCCTCCTCCTTCTACAAACCCTGAGCTTTCGGGCAAAAATCCTCTTTATAGGCTACAACCCCCAATTTTAAGGCCCAAGGTGTTTTTTTTAAGCACACAAAGCTTTGAATCTAGGGCTGAAAGCATACTTTTCATGCCTCAAACGCCCAGTTTTAGAGTCCAAACCCTCCTTGTTATGCTCCAAAAGCTCAGTTTTGGGGTACAGACCACATCTTTATGGCAAATATCCTCATTATTGGCTTCAAACCCTCCTTTCTAGGCCCCAGAGCTGCATTTTTCGAATACAAAGCCTTATTTCTAGGGTTGAAAGGCTCCTGTTTCTGCTCCAAAGGCTCCGTTTCAGGGAACAAACACTCACTTGGAGGTGCCACAGCTGCATTTGTAGAGTCCAAAGCTTTGATGCTAGGCTTGAAAGCTTCCTCTTTATACAACAAACCCTCAGTTTCAGGTAACAAGCCCTCCTTTTTATGCTCCAAACCCTCATTTGGAGTGTACAAACCACATCTATAGGGCCCAAGGACTCGTTACTGGGTACAAGCACTCATTCTGAGGGGCCAAATCTTGATTTTTAGAATACAAAGTCTGTGGTGGTGCAATTCTTACCCCTCCCCGCCCGTCCTTGTTGGGCTGCTTGGTGCTACGTGTGATTCCACCCACATCCCCCGAGCTATACACCAATCTGTGGAGATAAGGACTGATAGCATTAAGGAGCCTGGCTCCTGCCCCCTGCCGATTGCTCGGAAACGGTTAAAATGGCCCATCATCTCCTAAGGGCCTGGCACACCTGTGCCTGGGATGTGGTCAAATGGGAACAATAACAGACTTGCACATTCATGAAGTTCTTGCGCAACTGCTGGAAGGCACCAGATGGTATCTGACAAAAGTCAGTTATCTTGGACCCTATAAGCTGCGACCACAAGGGAGACCCTTTGAGCTCTCCTGGATCGCAGCGGGCCTGTGACCAGCACCTCCCCTGAGCAGGGACGCCTCTCGCGTGCCAAAACCCTTAAGGTGTAGCCTGCCGCCAGAGCTGACGGAAGGCCAGGGCGAAGTCCACCCGCTCGAGTCTCAATTATCGCCCGTTGAGGAATGCCAAGGCATTGGGAGCATTTACTCTAAACTCGAGAGGGAAATTTTCCTTTGAGCTAGCTTCTCTTTCACCCGTTCTTGCTCTGTTTATTGGTGTGTGGGTACGTACTTCATTCTACTGGACCCAGATACTTTTGTTTCTGTGTGTGTGCTTGGACGTTTTGTGTATGCGCATGTATATATGTATATATGTATATATTAAGGTACCGTTAAGTAAGTTAGTGTGACTCTTGTCATTTTAGAATCTGTGAATAAGTCGCTTTCCTTTCTTTCAGCATTTCTGAATTATTTTGTAATAATAATAAATTGCTGTTACTTATTAATAAATCTAGATTTCTTACTAAATCATTACCGTGTCAATACTTTCATCCGCGACAAAGACCTCGTTCTAGGGCTGAAAGCGTCCTCCTTACACGACAAACGATGATCTTGAGGGCAAAAATCCTCATTTATAGGGTGCAACCCCCAATTTTAAGGCCCGAGGCTTCATTTTAAGCACACAAAGCTTTGAATCTAGGGGAGAAAGCATCCTTTTCATGCCTCAAACGCCCAGTTTTAGAGTCCAAACCCTCCTTGTTATGCTCCAAACGCTCACTTTAGGCGTACAAACCACATCTTTATGGCAAATATCCTCATTATTGGCTTCAAACCCTCCTTTCTAGGCCCCAGAGCTGCATTTTTCGAATACAAAGCCTTGATTCTAGGGTTGAAAGGCTCCTGTTTCTGCTCCAAAGGCTCCGTTTCAGGGAACAAACACTCACTTGGAGGTGCCACAGTTGCATTTGTAGAGTCCAAAGCTTTGATGCTAGGCTTGAAAGCCTCCTGTTTATGCAGCAAACCCTCAGTTTCAGGGTACAAACCCTCCTTTTTATGCTCCAAACCCTCATTTGGAGTGTACAAACCACATCTATAGGGCCCAAGGACTCGTTACTGGGTACAAGCACTCATTCTGAGGGGCCAAATCTTGATTTTTAGAATACAAAGTCTGTGGTGGTGCAATTCTTACCCCTCCCCGCCCGTCCTTGTTGGGCTGCTTGGTGCTACGTGTGATTCCACCCACATCCCCCGAGCTATACACCAATCTGTGGAGATAAGGACTGATAGCATTAAGGAGCCTGGCTCCTGCCCCCTGCCGATTGCTCGGAAACGGTTAAAATGGCCCATCATCTCCTAAGGGCCTGGCACACCTGTGCCTGGGATGTGGTCAAATGGGAACAATAACAGACTTGCACATTCATGAAGTTCTTGCGCAACTGCTGGAAGGCACCAGATGGTATCTGACAAAAGTCAGTTATCTTGGACCCTATAAGCTGCGACCACAAGGGAGACCCTTTGAGCTCTCCTGGATCGCAGCGGGCCTGTGACCAGCACCTCCCCTGAGCTGGGACGCCTCTCGCGTGCCAAAACCCTTAAGGTGTCGCCTGCTGCCAGAGCTGACGGAAGGCCAGGGCGAAGTCCACCCGCTCGAGTCTCAATTATCGCCCGTTGAGGAATGCCAAGGCATTGGGAGCATTTACTCTAAACTCGAGAGGGAAATTTTCCTTTGAGCTAGCTTCTCTTTCACCCGTTCTTGCTCTGTTTATTGGTGTGTGGGTACGTACTTCATTCTACTGGACCCAGATACTTTTGTTTCTGTGTGTGTGCTTGGACGTTTTGTGTTCATTCTACTGGATCCAAATACTTTTGTTTCTGTGTGTGTGTGTTTGGACGTTTTGTGTATGCGCATGTATATATGTATATATTAAGGTACCGTTAAGTAAGTTAGTGTGACTCTTGTCATTTTAGAATCTGTGAATAAGTCGCTTTCCTTTCTTTCAGCATTTCTGAATTATTTTGTAATAATAATAAATTGCTGTTACTTATTAATAAATCTAGATTTCTTACTAAATCATTACCGTGTCAATACTTTCATCCGCGACAAAGACCTCGTTCTAGGGCTGAAAGCGTCCTCCTTACGCGACAAACGATGATCTTGAGGGCAAAAATCCTCATTTATAGGGTGCAACCCCCAATTTTAAGGCCCGAGGCTTCATTTTAAGCACACAAAGCTTTGAATCTAGGGGAGAAAGCATCCTTTTCATGCCTCAAACGCCCAGTTTTAGAGTCCAAACCCTCCTTGTTATGCTCCAAAAGCTCAGTTTTGGGGTACAGACCAAATCTTTATGGCAAATATCCTCATTATTGGCTTCAAACCCTCCTTTCTAGGCCCCAGAGCTGCATTTTTCGAATACAAAGCCTTGATTCTAGGGTTGAAAGGCTCCTGTTTCTGCTCCAAAGGCTCCGTTTCAGGGAACAAACACTCACTTGGAGGTGCCACAGTTGCATTTGTAGAGTCCAAAGCTTTGATGCTAGGCTTGAAAGCCTCCTGTTTATGCAGCAAACCCTCAGTTTCAGGGTACAAACCCTCCTTTTTATGCTCCAAACCCTCATTTGGAGTGTACAAACCACATCTATAGGGCCCAAGGACTCGTTACTGGGTACAAACACTCATTTGTAGGCACCAAATCTTCATTTTTAGAATACAAAGACCTCATTCTAGGGCTGAAAGCGTCCTCCTCCTTCTACAAACCCTGAGCTTTCGGGCAAAAATCCTCTTTATAGGCTACAACCCCCAATTTTAAGGCCCAAGGTGTTTTTTTTAAGCACACAAAGCTTTGAATCTAGGGCTGAAAGCATACTTTTCATGCCTCAAACGCCCAGTTTTAGAGTCCAAACCCTCCTTGTTATGCTCCAAAAGCTCAGTTTTGGGGTACAGACCACATCTTTATGGCAAATATCCTCATTATTGGCTTCAAACCCTCCTTTCTAGGCCCCAGAGCTGCATTTTTCGAATACAAAGCCTTATTTCTAGGGTTGAAAGGCTCCTGTTTCTGCTCCAAAGGCTCCGTTTCAGGGAACAAACACTCACTTGGAGGTGCCACAGCTGCATTTGTAGAGTCCAAAGCTTTGATGCTAGGCTTGAAAGCTTCCTCTTTATACAACAAACCCTCAGTTTCAGGGTACAAACCCTCCTTTTTATGCTCCAAACCCTCATTTGGAGTGTACAAACCACATCTATAGGGCCCAAGGACTCGTTACTGGGTACAAGCACTCATTCTGAGGGGCCAAATCTTGATTTTTAGAATACAAAGTCTGTGGTGGTGCAATTCTTACCCCTCCCTGCCCGTCCTTGTTGGGCTGCTTGGTGCTACGTGTGATTCCACCCACATCCCCCGAGCTATACACCAATCTGTGGAGATAAGGACTGATAGCATTAAGGAGCCTGGCTCCTGCCCCCTGCCGATTGCTCGGAAACGGTTAAAATGGCCCATCATCTCCTAAGGGCCTGGCACACCTGTGCCTGGGATGTGGTCAAATGGGAACAATAACAGACTTGCACATTCATGAAGTTCTTGCGCAACTGCTGGAAGGCACCAGATGGTATCTGACAAAAGTCAGTTATCTTGGACCCTATAAGCTGCGACCACAAGGGAGACCCTTTGAGCTCTCCTGGATCGCAGCGGGCCTGTGACCAGCACCTCCCCTGAGCTGGGACGCCTCTCGCGTGCCAAAACACTTAAGGTGTCGCCCGCTGCCAGAGCTGACGGAAGGCCAGGGCGAAGTCCACCCGCTCGAGTCTCAATTATCGCCCGTTGAGGAATGCCAAGGCATTGGGAGCATTTACTCTAAACTCGAGAGGGAAATTTTCCTTTGAGCTAGCTTCTCTTTCACCCGTTCTTGCTCTGTTTATTGGTGTGTGGGTACGTACTTCATTCTACTGGACCCAGATACTTTTGTTTCTGTGTGTGTGCTTGGACGTTTTGTGTTCATTCTACTGGATCCAAATACTTTTGTTTCCGTGTGTGTGTGTTTGGACGTTTTGTGTATGCGCATGTATATATGTATATATTAAGGTACCGTTAAGTAAGTTAGTGTGACTCTTGTCATTTTAGAATCTGTGAATAAGTCGCTTTCCTTTCTTTCAGCATTTCTGAATTATTTTGTAATAATAATAAATTGCTGTTACTTATTAATAAATCTAGATTTCTTACTAAATCATTACCGTGTCAATACTTTCATCCGCGACAAAGACCTCGTTCTAGGGCTGAAAGCGTCCTCCTTACGCGACAAACGATGATCTTGAGGGCAAAAATCCTCATTTATAGGGTGCAACCCCCAATTTTAAGGCCCGAGGCTTCATTTTAAGCACACAAAGCTTTGAATCTAGGGGAGAAAGCATCCTTTTCATGCCTCAAACGCCCAGTTTTAGAGTCCAAACCCTCCTTGTTATGCTCCAAAAGCTCAGTTTTGGGGTACAGACCACATCTTTATGGCAAATATCCTCATTATTGGCTTCAAACCCTCCTTTCTAGGCCCCAGAGCTGCATTTTTCGAATACAAAGCCTTGATTCTAGGGTTGAAAGGCTCCTGTTTCTGCTCCAAAGGCTCCGTTTCAGGGAACAAACACTCACTTGGAGGTGCCACAGTTGCGTTTTTACAGTCCAAAGCTTTGATGCTAGGCTTGAAAGCCTCCTGTTTATGCAGCAAACCCTCAGTTTCAGGTAACAAACCCTCCTTTTTATGCTCCAAACCCTCATTTGGAGTGTACAAACCACATCTATAGGGCCCAAGGACTCATTACTGGGTACAAACACTCATTTGTAGGCACCAAATCTTCATTTTTAGAATACAAAGACCTCATTCTAGGGCTGAAAGCGTCCTCCTCCTTCTACAAACCCTGAGCTTTCGGGCAAAAATCCTCTTTATAGGCTACAACCCCCAATTTTAAGGCCCAAGGTGTTTTTTTTAAGCACACAAAGCTTTGAATCTAGGGCTGAAAGCATACTTTTCATGCCTCAAACGCCCAGTTTTAGAGTCCAAACCCTCCTTGTTATGCTCCAAAAGCTCAGTTTTGGGGTACAGACCACATCTTTATGGCAAATATCCTCATTATTGGCTTCAAACCCTCCTTTCTAGGCCCCAAAGCTGCATTTTTCGAATACAAAGCCTTGATTCTAGGGTTGAAAGGCTCCTGTTTCTGCTCCAAAGGCTCCGTTTCAGGGAACAAACACTCACTTGGAGGTGCCACAGTTGCATTTGTAGAGTCCAAAGCTTTGATGCTAGGCTTGAAAGCTTCCTCTTTATACAACAAACCCTCAGTTTCAGGGTACAAACCCTCCTTTTTATGCTCCAAACCCTCATTTGGAGTGTACAAACCACATCTATAGGGCCCAAGGACTCGTTACTGGGTACAAGCACTCATTCTGAGGGGCCAAATCTTGATTTTTAGAATACAAAGTCTGTGGTGGTGCAATTCTTACCCCTCCCCGCCCGTCCTTGTTGGGCTGCTTGGTGCTACGTGTGATTCCACCCACATCCCCCGAGCTATACACCAATCTGTGGAGATAAGGACTGATAGCATTAAGGAGCCTGGCTCCTGCCCCCTGCCGATTGCTCGGAAACGGTTAAAATGGCCCATCATCTCCTAAGGGCCTGGCACACCTGTGCCTGGGATGTGGTCAAATGGGAACAATAACAGACTTGCACATTCATGAAGTTCTTGCGCAACTGCTGGAAGGCACCAGATGGTATCTGACAAAAGTCAGTTATCTTGGACCCTATAAGCTGCGACCACAAGGGAGACCCTTTGAGCTCTCCTGGATCGCAGCGGGCCTGTGACCAGCACCTCCCCTGAGCTGGGACGCCTCTCGCGTGCCAAAACCCTTAAGGTGTCGCCCGCTGCCAGAGCTGACGGAAGGCCAGGGCGAAGTCCACCCGCTCGAGTCTCAATTATCGCCCGTTGAGGAATGCCAAGGCATTGGGAGCATTTACTCTAAACTCGAGAGGGAAATTTTCCTTTGAGCTAGCTTCTCTTTCACCCGTTCTTGCTCTGTTTATTGGTGTGTGGGTACGTACTTCATTCTACTGGACCCAGATACTTTTGTTTCTGTGTGTGTGTTTGGACGTTTTGTGTTCATTCTACTGGATCCAAATACTTTTGTTTCTGTGTGTGTGTGTTTGGACGTTTTGTGTATGCGCATGTATATATGTATATATTAAGGTACCGTTAAGTAAGTTAGTGTGACTCTTGTCATTTTAGAATCTGTGAATAAGTCGCTTTCCTTTCTTTCAGCATTTCTGAATTATTTTGTAATAAAAATAAATTGCTGTTACTTATTAATAAATCTAGATTTCTTACTAAATCATTACCGTGTCAATACTTTCATCCGCGACAAAGACCTCGTTCTAGGGCTGAAAGCGTCCTCCTTACGCGACAAACGATGATCTTGAGGGCAAAAATCCTCATTTATAGGGTGCAACCCCCAATTTTAAGGCCCGAGGCTTCATTTTAAGCACACAAAGCTTTGAATCTAGGGGAGAAAGCATCCTTTTCATGCCTCAAACGCCCAGTTTTAGAGTCCAAACCCTCCTTGTTATGCTCCAAACGCTCACTTTAGGCGTACAAACCACATCTTTATGGCAAATATCCTCATTATTGGCTTCAAACCCTCCTTTCTAGGCCCCAGAGCTGCATTTTTCGAATACAAAGCCTTGATTCTAGGGTTGAAAGGCTCCTGTTTCTGCTCCAAAGGCTCCGTTTCAGGGAACAAACACTCACTTGGAGGTGCCACAGTTGCATTTGTAGAGTCCAAAGCTTTGATGCTAGGCTTGAAAGCCTCCTGTTTATGCAGCAAACCCTCAGTTTCAGGGTACAAACCCTCCTTTTTATGCTCCAAACCCTCATTTGGAGTGCACAAACCACATCTATAGGGCCCAAGGACTCGTTACTGGGTACAAACACTCATTTGTAGGCACCAAATCTTCATTTTTAGAATACAAAGACCTCATTCTAGGGCTGAAAGCGTCCTCCTCCTGCTACAAACCCTGAGCTTTCGGGCAAAAATCCTCTTTATAGGCTACAACCCCCAATTTTAAGGCCCAAGGTGTTTTTTTTAAGCACACAAAGCTTTGAATCTAGGGCTGAAAGCATACTTTTCATGCCTCAAACGCCCAGTTTTAGAGTCCAAACCCTCCTTGTTATGCTCCAAAAGCTCAGTTTTGGGGTACAGACCACATCTTTATGGCAAATATCCTCATTATTGGCTTCAAACCCTCCTTTCTAGGCCCCAGAGCTGCATTTTTCGAATACAAAGCCTTATTTCTAGGGTTGAAAGGCTCCTGTTTCTGCTCCAAAGGCTCCGTTTCAGGGAACAAACACTCACTTGGAGGTGCCACAGCTGCATTTGTAGAGTCCAAAGCTTTGATGCTAGGCTTGAAAGCTTCCTCTTTATACAACAAACCCTCAGTTTCAGGTAACAAGCCCTCCTTTTTATGCTCCAAACCCTCATTTGGAGTGTACAAACCACATCTATAGGGCCCAAGGACTCGTTACTGGGTACAAGCACTCATTCTGAGGGGCCAAATCTTGATTTTTAGAATACAAAGTCTGTGGTGGTGCAATTCTTACCCCTCCCCGCCCGTCCTTGTTGGGCTGCTTGGTGCTACGTGTGATTCCACCCACATCCCCCGAGCTATACACCAATCTGTGGAGATAAGGACTGATAGCATTAAGGAGCCTGGCTCCTGCCCCCTGCCGATTGCTCGGAAACGGTTAAAATGGCCCATCATCTCCTAAGGGCCTGGCACACCTGTGCCTGGGATGTGGTCAAATGGGAACAATAACAGACTTGCACATTCATGAAGTTCTTGCGCAACTGCTGGAAGGCACCAGATGGTATCTGACAAAAGTCAGTTATCTTGGACCCTATAAGCTGCGACCACAAGGGAGACCCTTTGAGCTCTCCTGGATCGCAGCGGGCCTGTGACCAGCACCTCCCCTGAGCTGGGACGCCTCTCGCGTGCCAAAACCCTTAAGGTGTCGCCTGCTGCCAGAGCTGACGGAAGGCCAGGGCGAAGTCCACCCGCTCGAGTCTCAATTATCGCCCGTTGAGGAATGCCAAGGCATTGGGAGCATTTACTCTAAACTCGAGAGGGAAATTTTCCTTTGAGCTAGCTTCTCTTTCACCCGTTCTTGCTCTGTTTATTGGTGTGTGGGTACGTACTTCATTCTACTGGACCCAGATACTTTTGTTTCTGTGTGTGTGCTTGGACGTTTTGTGTATGCGCATGTATATATGTATATATGTATATATTAAGGTACCGTTAAGTAAGTTAGTGTGACTCTTGTCATTTTAGAATCTGTGAATAAGTCGCTTTCCTTTCTTTCAGCATTTCTGAATTATTTTGTAATAATAATAAATTGCTGTTACTTATTAATAAATCTAGATTTCTTACTAAATCATTACCGTGTCAATACTTTCATCCGCGACAAAGACCTCGTTCTAGGGCTGAAAGCGTCCTCCTTACGCGACAAACGATGATCTTGAGGGCAAAAATCCTCATTTATAGGGTGCAACCCCCAATTTTAAGGCCCGAGGCTTCATTTTAAGCACACAAAGCTTTGAATCTAGGGGAGAAAGCATCCTTTTCATGCCTCAAACGCCCAGTTTTAGAGTCCAAACCCTCCTTGTTATGCTCCAAACGCTCACTTTAGGCGTACAAACCACATCTTTATGGCAAATATCCTCATTATTGGCTTCAAACCCTCCTTTCTAGGCCCCAGAGCTGCATTTTTCGAATACAAAGCCTTGATTCTAGGGTTGAAAGGCTCCTGTTTCTGCTCCAAAGGCTCCGTTTCAGGGAACAAACACTCACTTGGAGGTGCCACAGTTGCATTTGTAGAGTCCAAAGCTTTGATGCTAGGCTTGAAAGCCTCCTGTTTATGCAGCAAACCCTCAGTTTCAGGGTACAAACCCTCCTTTTTATGCTCCAAACCCTCATTTGGAGTGTACAAACCACATCTATAGGGCCCAAGGACTCGTTACTGGGTACAAGCACTCATTCTGAGGGGCCAAATCTTGATTTTTAGAATACAAAGTCTGTGGTGGTGCAATTCTTACCCCTCCCCGCCCGTCCTTGTTGGGCTGCTTGGTGCTACGTGTGATTCCACCCACATCCCCCGAGCTATACACCAATCTGTGGAGATAAGGACTGATAGCATTAAGGAGCCTGGCTCCTGCCCCCTGCCGATTGCTCGGAAACGGTTAAAATGGCCCATCATCTCCTAAGGGCCTGGCACACCTGTGCCTGGGATGTGGTCAAATGGGAACAATAACAGACTTGCACATTCATGAAGTTCTTGCGCAACTGCTGGAAGGCACCAGATGGTATCTGACAAAAGTCAGTTATCTTGGACCCTATAAGCTGCGACCACAAGGGAGACCCTTTGAGCTCTCCTGGATCGCAGCGGGCCTGTGACCAGCACCTCCCCTGAGCTGGGACGCCTCTCGCGTGCCAAAACCCTTAAGGTGTCGCCTGCTGCCAGAGCTGACGGAAGGCCAGGGCGAAGTCCACCCGCTCGAGTCTCAATTATCGCCCGTTGAGGAATGCCAAGGCATTGGCAGCATTTACTCTAAACTCGAGAGGGAAATTTTCCTTTGAGCTAGCTTCTCTTTCACCCGTTCTTGCTCTGTTTATTGGTGTGTGGGTACGTACTTCATTCTACTGGACCCAGATACTTTTGTTTCTGTGTGTGTGCTTGGACGTTTTGTGTTCATTCTACTGGATCCAAATACTTTTGTTTCTGTGTGTGTGTGTTTGGACGTTTTGTGTATGCGCATGTATATATGTATATATTAAGGTACCGTTAAGTAAGTTAGTGTGACTCTTGTCATTTTAGAATCTGTGAATAAGTCGCTTTCCTTTCTTTCAGCATTTCTGAATTATTTTGTAATAATAATAAATTGCTGTTACTTATTAATAAATCTAGATTTCTTACTAAATCGTTACCGTGTCAATACTTTCATCCGCGACAAAGACCTCGTTCTAGGGCTGAAAGCGTCCTCCTTACGCGACAAACGATGATCTTGAGGGCAAAAATCCTCATTTATAGGGTGCAACCCCCAATTTTAAGGCCCGAGGCTTCATTTTAAGCACACAAAGCTTTGAATCTAGGGGAGAAAGCATCCTTTTCATGCCTCAAACGCCCAGTTTTAGAGTCCAAACCCTCCTTGTTATGCTCCAAAAGCTCAGTTTTGGGGTACAGACCACATCTTTATGGCAAATATCCTCATTATTGGCTTCAAACCCTCCTTTCTAGGCCCCAGAGCTGCATTTTTCGAATACAAAGCCTTGATTCTAGGGTTGAAAGGCTCCTGTTTCTGCTCCAAAGGCTCCGTTTCAGGGAACAAACACTCACTTGGAGGTGCCACAGTTGCATTTGTAGAGTCCAAAGCTTTGATGCTAGGCTTGAAAGCCTCCTGTTTATGCAGCAAACCCTCAGTTTCAGGGTACAAACCCTCCTTTTTATGCTCCAAACCCTCATTTGGAGTGTACAAACCACATCTATAGGGCCCAAGGACTCGTTACTGGGTACAAACACTCATTTGTAGGCACCAAATCTTCATTTTTAGAATACAAAGACCTCATTCTAGGGCTGAAAGCGTCCTCCTCCTTCTACAAACCCTGAGCTTTCGGGCAAAAATCCTCTTTATAGGCTACAACCCCCAATTTTAAGGCCCAAGGTGTTTTTTTTAAGCACACAAAGCTTTGAATCTAGGGCTGAAAGCATACTTTTCATGCCTCAAACGCCCAGTTTTAGAGTCCAAACCCTCCTTGTTATGCTCCAAAAGCTCAGTTTTGGGGTACAGACCACATCTTTATGGCAAATATCCTCATTATTGGCTTCAAACCCTCCTTTCTAGGCCCCAAAGCTGCATTTTTCGAATACAAAGCCTTGATTCTAGGGTTGAAAGGCTCCTGTTTCTGCTCCAAAGGCTCCGTTTCAGGGAACAAACACTCACTTGGAGGTGCCACAGTTGCATTTGTAGAGTCCAAAGCTTTGATGCTAGGCTTGAAAGCTTCCTCTTTATACAACAAACCCTCAGTTTCAGGGTACAAACCCTCCTTTTTATGCTCCAAACCCTCATTTGGAGTGTACAAACCACATCTATAGGGCCCAAGGACTCATTACTGGGTACAAGCACTCATTCTGAGGGGCCAAATCTTGATTTTTAGAATACAAAGTCTGTGGTGGTGCAATTCTTACCCCTCCCCGCCCGTCCTTGTTGGGCTGCTTGGTGCTACGTGTGATTCCACCCACATCCCCCGAGCTATACACCAATCTGTGGAGATAAGGACTGATAGCATTAAGGAGCCTGGCTCCTGCCCCCTGCCGATTGCTCGGAAACGGTTAAAATGGCCCATCATCTCCTAAGGGCCTGGCACACCTGTGCCTGGGATGTGGTCAAATGGGAACAATAACAGACTTGCACATTCATGAAGTTCTTGCGCAACTGCTGGAAGGCACCAGATGGTATCTGACAAAAGTCAGTTATCTTGGACCCTATAAGCTGCGACCACAAGGGAGACCCTTTGAGCTCTCCTGGATCGCAGCGGGCCTGTGACCAGCACCTCCCCTGAGCTGGGACGCCTCTCGCGTGCCAAAACCCTTAAGGTGTCGCCCGCTGCCAGAGCTGACGGAAGGCCAGGGCGAAGTCCACCCGCTCGAGTCTCAATTATCGCCCGTTGAGGAATGCCAAGGCATTGGGAGCATTTACTCTAAACTCGAGAGGGAAATTTTCCTTTGAGCTAGCTTCTCTTTCACCCGTTCTTGCTCTGTTTATTGGTGTGTGGGTACGTACTTCATTCTACTGGATCCAAATACTTTTGTTTCTGTGTGTGTGTGTTTGGACGTTTTGTGTATGCGCATGTATATATGTATATATTATGGTACCGTTAAGTAAGTTAGTGTGACTCTTGTCATTTTAGAATCTGTGAATAAGTCGCTTTCCTTTCTTTCAGCATTTCTGAATTATTTTGTAATAATAATAAATTGCTGTTACTTATTAATAAATCTAGATTTCTTACTAAATCATTACCGTGTCAATACTTTCATCCGCGACAAAGACCTCGTTCTAGGGCTGAAAGCGTCCTCCTTACGCGACAAACGATGATCTTGAGGGCAAAAATCCTCATTTATAGGGTGCAACCCCCAATTTTAAGGCCCGAGGCTTCATTTTAAGCACACAAAGCTTTGAATCTAGGGGAGAAAGCATCCTTTTCATGACTCAAACGCCCAGTTTTAGAGTCCAAACCCTCCTTGTTATGCTCCAAACGCTCACTTTAGGCGTACAAACCACATCTTTATGGCAAATATCCTCATTATTGGCTTCAAACCCTCCTTTCTAGGCCCCAGAGCTGCATTTTTCGAATACAAAGCCTTGATTCTAGGGTTGAAAGGCTCCTGTTTCTGCTCCAAAGGCTCCGTTTCAGGGAACAAACACTCACTTGGAGGTGCCACAGTTGCATTTGTAGAGTCCAAAGCTTTGATGCTAGGCTTGAAAGCCTCCTGTTTATGCAGCAAACCCTCAGTTTCAGGGTACAAACCCTCCTTTTTATGCTCCAAACCCTCATTTGGAGTGTACAAACCACATCTATAGGGCCCAAGGACTCATTACTGGGTACAAACACTCATTTTGACATAACAAATCTTCATTTTTAGAATAGAAAGACCTCATTCTGGGGCTGAAAGCGTCCTCCTCGTGCTACAAACCCTAGGTTCAGGGCAAAAATCCTCATTTATAGGCTACAACCCCCAATTTTAAGGCCCAAGGCTTCATTTGAATAACACAAAGCTTTGCATCTCGGGATGAAAGCATACTTTTCATGCTCTGAACACCCACTGTTAGGATCCAAACCCTCCTTTTCATGTTCCAAACCCTCATTTGGAGTGTACAGACTGCATCTATAGGGCCCAAGGACTCATTATTCGGGACAAACAATCATTTGTAGGGACCAAATCTGCATTTTTAGAATACAAAGACCTCATTCTAGGGCTGAAAGTGTCCTCGTCTTGCTACAAACCCTGAGCTTTAGGGCAGAAATCCTCCTATATAGGGTACAACCCCCCAATTTTAAGGACCAAGGCTTCATTTGAAGAACACAAGGCTTTGATTCTACGGGAGAAAGCATAGTTTTCATGCCTCAGATGCCCAGTTTTAGGGTGCAAACCCTCCTTTTCATGCTGGAAACACTCACTTTTCAGGTACAAACCACATCTTTATAGCAAACATCCTCATGATTGGGTTCAAACCCTCATTTCTAGGCCGTAACGCTGCATTTTTCAATTACAAAGCGTTGATTCTAGGGTGGAAAAGCTCCTGTTTCTGCAACAATCCCTCAGTTTCTGGGAACAAACCCTCCTTCTTATGCTCCAAACCCTCATTTGGAGTGTACAAACCACATCTATGGGGCCCAAGGACTCGTTACTGGGTACAAACACTGATTTGTAGGGACCAAATCTTGATTTTTAGAATACAAAGACCTCATTCTAGGGCTGAAAGCGTCCTCATTGTGCTACAAACCCTGAGCTTTAGGGCAAAAAACCTCCTATATACGATACAACCCCCAATTTTAAGGCCCAAGGCTTCATTTTAAGAACACAAAGCTTTGAATCTCGGGATGAAAGCATCCTTTTCATGCTCCAAACGCCCACTGTTAGGGTCCAAACCCTCCTTTTCATGCTCCAAAGAGTCACTTTTGGGTGAGGAAAGATTGAGTCTCCTTTTCAGTGGTTGGTGGGGCCATGGCTGTTATCTTGTTTATCACCTCCATTGGGATGTCGCGACCCCCATCTTGCCATTTTATTCCTAGGAACTGAATCTCCCTTCCAGGCCCCTTAACTTTCTGTTGCTTGATGGAAAAACCAGCCTTCAGGAGGATTTCAATTATCTTCTTTCCTTTCTCAAAGACTTCCTCAGCTGTGTCCCCCCATACAATGATATCATCAATGAACTGCAGGTGTTCTGGAGCCCCACCTTTCTCCAGTGCAGTATGGACCAGTCTATGGCAAATGGTGGAGCTGTGTTTCCACCCCTGGGGCAATCGATTCCAGGTGTACTGGATACCCCTCCAAGTGAATGCAAACCGTGGCCAGCACTCTGGTGCTATTCGAATGGAGAAAAACGCGTCAGCGATACCAATCGTGGCGTACCACTTGGCTGCCTTCGACTCCAGCTCATACTGGAGCTCTAGCATGTCCGGCACTGCAGCACTCATCGCTGGCGTCACTTCATTCAGGCCACGGTAGTCCACGGTCAGTCTCCATTCCCCATTAGGCTTTCTCACTGGCCATATAGGGCTGTTGAAAGGTGAATGAGCCTTCTGGCTTTCTAGTCGACAGATCAGCTGATGGATGGGGACCAGGGAATCTCGGTTAGTGCAGTACTGTCGCCGGTGCACCGTCTTGGTAGCAATTGGCACTCGCTGCTCTTCAACCTTAAGCAACCCCACCACCGAGGGGTCCTCTGAGAGGCCGGGTAAGGTGGGCAATTGTTCAACCTCCTCCAGGGCAGCTATACCAAAGGCCCACCAGTACCCTTTTGGGTCTTTAAAGTACCCTCTCCTGAGGTAGTCTATACCTAGGATGCACGGGGCATCTGGGCCAGTCACAATGGGGTGCTTATGCCAGTCCTTCCCAGTTAAGCTCACTTCAGCTTCTAATAGGGTCAGCTGTTGGGACCCCCCTGTCACTCCAGAGATACAGATGGGTTCAACCCCACTGTGGCTTGATGGCATCAGGGTGCACTGTGTGCCAGTGTCTACCAAGGCCTTATATTCTTGTGGTTCTGATGTGCCAGGCCATCGGATCCACACCTTCCAGTAAATCCGTTTATCCCTTTCCTCCACCTGGCTGGAGGCAGGGCCCCTCTAATCCTGCTCACCATCACTCACTTGATCTAAGAGTGACTCCTGCAAGAATGACTTCCTGGTCCCCTCAAGAGGGTCAAGCATACTGTTGGCCATTCTATTCTGTCTGGGGGATTTCCGACTAGACACTGGAGCTGCATCTCTCTTGGAAGACTCCCCTTTCATGGTGGTCTTCCCTTTCAGTTGCTGTACTCGTGCAGCTAGGGCGGAAGTGGGCTGTCCATGCCACCTTCTCATGTTTTCCCCATGGTCGCGGAGGAAGAACCACAGGGTGCCCCGTGGTGTGTGTCTTCCACTGCCCTTCTCTTGGGTGGGGAAGCGCCTGCTTCTAATAGCTGAGACATCGGCCCGTGCAGGTGGAACATAGGACATGTCCTCTTCCACTTTCTGGAGCCTCTGAGACAGTTCCTCTACAGCTGAAACCAAAGCATGTTGGGAGGAAGGGACACTTCCCTCATATTGCCGGAGCTGGATAATCACTTCGTCCACTGTCTGAGTCTGGGTGTCTTGCCACCAGGACGCTACGGCTAATGCTTTGGAATGTCCCTCTGGTCCACTTTGCAGGAACTTTCGCCACGTCAACTGTGTGCAAGGGGCCTGATCTGGATCCATGGGTGACCGCTCATCATTCAGATCACCATAGATCATGTCAAACACAGCCATTTCCCTGAGGTTTTGGATGCCTTTCTCCATGTCGGTCCACTTGCCTAACCGACATAGAACATCATCCTTGTAGGGGCACCTCTCCCTCACACCGAGCAGGAGTCGCCTCCAAAGGCTGAGGGTTTGAGCCTGTTTCCCTATTGCCTTGTCAATACTAGCCTGCATGGCTAAAGGTCCCAGCTGCTTGGCCTCTCTCCCCTCCAATTCAAAACCAGCAGCTCCACCATCCCAGCATCGGAGCAGCCAGGTGCAAATTTGCTTGCCTGGACTGCAGCTAAAATCCTTCCACATATCTCGCAACTCACTCAGGGATAGAGATCGGATGATTACCTCCGGCTCTTCCTCTGTTCTCGTGATGGGCCTGGTTCATTATCACCCTGTACACTGCGAGGGGATTTTTTGGTATATTTGGTTTTCCGTATCGGGGCGACTGATATTGGTACTGCTTGTCCCTCTGGCTCTGCTGCTGTGCTAGTGGAGGCGACTGGTACTGGCACTGCCTGTCCCCCTGGCCCAGCTGCTGTACCAGTAGGTTCACTTTCAGATTCTCCAGCTGCTGCACCAGTAAGTTCATTTTCAGACCCTGCAGCCCTTTCTCCCCCTTGAGGGCAGTGAACAGCATTAAAAATGACACAGTAGGCATGGGCGAGCCCCCAGCACATCGCAACGACTTGTGTCTCCTGGGGTTTGTCAGATTGGCAGCACACCTTTTCCAAATACTCCACCAGTTTATCAGGACTCTCCATTTGTTCAGGAGCGAAATCCCAAAGCATCGGTGGTGACCACTGACTCAGGCACTTGCCCATCTTTTCCCAAACACCTTGCCATCTATAACTATCTGCCCTCGGGGCAGGTTTCCGGGTGGTGCTATTGTTGGAGAAGTACCGCATGGCCCAAAACAAGATCTGGCAGACATTCAGAAAGCACAGTGCTGCAAGCACACTGGCCTGGGTGCTCCAGGGATAGCTGAAACTCTCAAAAACCGAGAGAATCTCTTCCCCTGGCTCACCCATAGAGGGGGTGAGACCCCAAACAAAATACCAGGCAGCAAACAGGTAGCGGTTCACCTCCACAAGCAGCGATACGAGCCCATTATAAGCAGACAGTAACCAGTACAGCAAAACAAGACCCTTGGCATATTTTCCACCCCTAACAAACACCAGTACTGGGAACACACAGTGGATATAAGGATTACTCCAGCCCTACCACGCAAGCAAATTGGCCAGCAGTGCAAACGTTTCTTATCAGACAATACAAATAAAAACAGAAAAAAAAAAATACACGTAAGAGATTGCTCTAACACACCTTCTCCTTTTGTCCTTATCTCAGCCTTCTCCAGCCCCACGTTGGAGGACCAAAGTTGTGGTGGTTTAATCCCTGCCGGGGTCTGAGACCACGCGGCCGCTGCCCCTCCCCCACAAAGGGAGTGAAATACAAAGCCCCGGGGCTGAGATAAGGAGAAGTTTAATACAACAGTGCAACAGCAACACAACAAACAACAACAATAACAATAACTGTAACAGTAATAACAATGAACAGAGCAAGGTATATACCGATACAGCAGTGAGAGAACCAGCTGCGCCAACCTATGCGTCCACCGATTCTTCCCGTGCTCTGGCGCCTGGATTTGATGTCAGCATGGCATATGAATAACCCGGCTAGAGCTTCCCCCCCCACTGCTGGGGAAACTTAACCCTATCCTGGCTAAACCAGGACAATGAGAGAGAGAATAGTGATTAAGAAAGATCCATCACCACTTGCATACGTTACCATCATCCAGATCCGCAGACGCTGGGGAGCCCCGGTTACAGCGAGGATTTGGAGAGCCAGTCCCGGCAAGTGGGAAATCCTACGCGGTGCGTCCACCCATAGGTGAGGCATCCAAAGTCGCTGTGAGCGGGTCCAGCCTTATATACCAGAGATCGACAAGCCAGAATAGCTGGCACCTTTGTTTTGAGCAGAAAATTTCTGGTTTCATTCTCCTGTTGGATTCCACCCAAAGCCTGGCCAGGGCTCGGGGAGGGAGACCAAGGGAGTTTCTAACAAGGCCAAATACGTGGGTTCTCAGCCTTGAACAAGGCTACACAAGGGAAGTTGGATACATTCTCTCAGCATTTCGTCCTCACTACTGATTATATTCTAAGCCACATCTTTCGCTAGCGAGCTTACATACTTTGTTAATGATTACATACTAAGTTAGCAGCTTTGGCTTGGGGCCTGTTGTTCAGGCTGCAGCATTTCAATGCTTTAGCACTTTTTACACCAGCATAAGTGGGTTGTTATAACTTAGTACAATACCTACTAGCACAATGGTTATCAGTTATAAAATATACAGGATTCATCTATAGGTCAACTCTGGCTTGGGCCTGTTGTCCAAGCCTTAGCACTTCAATATCATTTAAGAAAAGTTTTTCAAGTGCTCAGCATGCTTTCATCACAGGGTGATTTTTGGTTTTATCCTTGTTTTGTATGAAAATTAGGAGGTAATCAAGAAGTTATAGAAGTTGATGATTTATGAAGCTTTTGAAGCTGTGGGTGAAATTGCAGGCTAGGTATAATGCTCATATTGATCACTGTTGGCTAAAAGTGCTATTAAATTAATTTTATGACGGGCTGTTGAACAGAGTTTAGTATTATTTTTATAACTTCATCTTGGTTAATAGTGGCCTTGGTCAACACTGGGCTGTATAATATTGATAGGGGCATAAACCTCACAAATATTACCAAAACTGATGGACAGTCCTGGTGTGTTTTCAAAATTGGGAATGTATTTACATAATTATCAAATCGCTCATATACCAGCTCTTCCATTTCTTAGGTTGCCAGCAGTATTCTTGTCTCTTACACTAACCTTTTGAAATTTTTGTTCCATGCTCATGGGTTCATCCCAGTCTGCTCCTTTGATACCTCAGTGTCCTCCTGCTTTGTTGATAATTTTTTATACAGTTCTTCTACTTTTCTTCCTTTTCCTTTTCTCATATCCTGAGATTACTTTGATTATTTCCTTTCTTGTTCCAGTTTCAAAAGCACAAGGGAAAACAAAGTAATGATTTATTTTTTTTTCATATGTAGTCCCATACCCATTAGTTCCTATCACATATTATCTACCATTTACAAAGAATTCTGAGAAATTTTAAAAGTTTCATAAGTATCTCAAATTCAGTCCTTCTTTTTAGTTCTTTTCTCTCTCACTACTATGTTTTTCATTTCTCGCTACTTTCATTCTGGAGAGAGTCTCAACACTTATATTCCTCTTTCTGATAAATCATCACCAAAATATAGAAGGAAAATTTTGCCAAATCTTGGTTTCTCATTTTGATACATTTTATGTTTACATCTCCTTCCTCTTCTTTATTTACATTCTGTTTCACTGCATCCAGTTGAAGAGCTGGTATCTTCATATCAATGCCCTTTCAATCTACTAGTTGTTGGTTAGGTGAACAGATAAACACAACCCCTAATTTTGGAAAACAATCTAGTGCTAGCTTTTAGGACTGTGAAGCTTCACTCTCCATCTTTTTTGTGTTCAGATTTTTGTTTCTTTGTCTTTCTGATATTGGTACTGATCATCTCTTTAGTGCTATATTTATCTCCAACAATGTTTATATAATATACAGTCTTTTTCAGATAAAAATATTGATTCACATACTTTTGGAATGAGATCTGGTTCCTTTGGCTTGTTTAGTTTATCACACATCTGATGTGTAATCTAGCCATGATATGAGAATGTCCACTGCTATTATGAGAAAACTGCAAAATACATATATATATATATATGTACTAATACAGAACCATGTTTTCAAAGTACATAATGGTGGGTATGTCATGAAAAACACTTGTCAAGTTCCTCATCTGAGAACACAGCTGCCATGGTCTGCATTTGTGGGTGATCATCTGAGGCTGCACAATACAGATCTCTGCAGGATGTGCTGTGTTCCTCTTGAAGAATTACTCCCCTTCAATCTAATCCACACAAGCTACTTGTGTTCATAGATGTTGCCACCTTCCCTCTTTCACATATAAGTAAATAACCAGAATAAGATTATCGCTATAATAAAACCAATTTGAAAATGACTCATTTGCTCATTTAAAGTTAGACTGGATATTTTGTTATTCTTCTACAGTCTTCTTTTGACATAGAATAAAACTTAGGTTTAGTTTTGTTTATCTTCAGAAGCATTTCAGAAGCAGAGGTTCACTGAAGTTAGTTATTGTGTTCCTGTTCATTATGGTATGTAAGTGAATGCTTTAAGAGCAAAATCACTCAAGAGACACAACACAGTTGCTGGAAGGTTTTTCAAATTAATTTAAAAAACATTGCCAACAGTAGAGGTCTTTTATTGTTTGTTGCAATAAACCAAGATATCTATGTCAAAATCTTAGCAAACCTAGAAATGCTGACAAATCTGGCTGTAGTTTTCATTTCTCCTGCAAGTATGACAAGATACCTCTAGAGTATCTCTGAAACTGGGAAATTCTAGGATGTATTGGAAAGACTTTTCAAACCAACAAATGTTTCTATGTCTCTGTTGGAAGTGTGGGAAAAGCAAAACAGTGAAAAATCTACAAAACACACATTTCCTTAACACATGGTGCCCAGAACAAACACAGGATGGGATGGAGATCCAGTGATTTGTGCTGCCATGGCACCAAGGAGGAATGAGAAGTGAGGTGGAGGCCGCATGGTCCCGTTCTTCCACTTTTCCCAAGGAACATTTGACACGACTATGCAGATTTATCTCCTGCTCTTCCTCTTCTCTCAAGGACTGTTTTGCACAACTCTGCAGACCGTATCTCTCATTCTTCCTCTTTTCCCACAAAACCAGCACACACCTTGCACCAAGGAATGTGCTGTGTCGTTACTCAAGAAACAATGGCTTGACCACAGTCCCACCCACTCGCACATACACACTTAGATAAATACTACCCCGAGTGTGTATCTAACTCGGAGGGATGATAATCCGATATGAAATCAGAGGGACAGATCAATGGGATTGTGCTCCTTGCTCTGCCCCAGAAGGGATGCCTTTTGGTAAGATTTGGGCCCTCAGCTATGCCGAGTGATTACCCGGGAATTAAGTGTGTGACTGCAATTGTTTTTTGTGTGTAGAGCTATATAGCCAACCTGCAGTTTGTGCATTTATCGTAGGCAATCTCAAAGAATCTGTAGATGTTGCACAAGAATAAACCGTACTATTCGTGAAGCTGACTGCTTCTCTTGAATGCAACCGGACCTACAGCACATGGGCTGTTCGTGCATCTGGTGTCAGGCCTATAGTTACAGCCATAATTGGCATAGCTATTAAGAGAGAAGTCCAGCCGCTCCTAGCCCCTCTAATCTCTGAGGACCGGCTAGAATGCAAGGGGATTCATCTCTTACCAAATTAATTCATTAACTTAAACGCAACAGTCTCTCATCAAAGGTTTGGTTCCAAAAACCACAGAAAACCAGATTGGAAGGACTCTCTGTGAGCCTGTTATATATACAGAAATTATATCCAATATTAAAACTAGACTAAATTTGTGACTAAAGAGTAAGAATAGCATTTATGTCTGTTGCTGTTACACTTAAAATATATTATATAGTCTTTCCTGAAGCGTGTAAAGTAGTACAGAAGATATAAAAGTAAATTGTATCAATAATGTGGGACTAGATCTTCCACAAAATAAAAATTAATAAATATTATTCCTATGATTAAAAATATAAATAACTTCTTCAATAATTAATGCTCTTTTAAAATGTTTAATTTGCCTACCTACTGAAATTTGAGATTGTAATAAACTTGGATTTGTTTATATTTAATGTGAACTCATTCCTATTTTGATAATGAAGAAATAATATTGAAGAGGAATTTAACTTGTAAAGATGGTAGATGTTCTGGGGTTTGTTAGACACATGCATGTAATGTCAGTTTGAGAGCAAGAGAGTTGTGAATTGAAAAAAGAATGTTTCAGTCCTTGGGTTTTCTGTGGGATGTACATTGAAAGGCTAATAACACAGAGAAAAAATGTAGACATTAGAAGAAAATTGTGAACTAGAGAAAAGAAAAAGAAGACAAATAATTGGGGAAAAATTGGCTTAAGAATGACTTCACATAATATTCACATATGTGAACTTTAAATGGCTGGCTGTATTTATGGACATTAGACAAGTATTCAATTCTTTGGAAACTTATCTAAGCAACATGGGAGTTCTCATGCTTTCATTCATGATGACATAAATGATAACACTGATAAGCCTAAATATTGAAAAGAAAGCTAGGAGAGAAGATGATATCATTTTTAGATATTTGTTTTGTCATAACAATTAACTCAACCACCCTGTGTAAATCAACTAACCCTTGCCTGCTGAATCTTTGGCTTGAATCTGCTGAAACTTTGGCTTGGTTTGGCTTGAATCTTTACAGGTAGAATACCCCATCAGAGAGTTGCACCATGTTTTCTTCCTGAAGGTCTTTATTTTCACTTGAATAGATGTGAGAAAAATCTTTTGTGGTGTGTTAGAAAACTTTTCTGTATTTATGCACTGGACACTGATCTTTTTTATTATGGATTTCCACATCATACAAATCAGAACAGCTCTGCTGAAGTCAGTGGAGCAAATCAATCAATACTGGCTAAGGGTTTTGTCCCTAGCCAGTGTTTTGATGGGAAGACAGAAAAGGGACACTGAAAAGTGAAAGCTGTCACATATTGAAAAACATTATATGTCTTACTGGGTCAGGCTAAAGACTGCCCTTTGGAAAAAAAAAAAAAAAATCACTGCCTCTTGGCTAAGCAAAAGAATTGTGCAGTTTTGAGTACAAACAACAGAGCCTTTGAACTAAAGATGTGCAGGCATGAAACTGCTTATTTATAGGGAAAAATGACCTACTTCTCTTAGGAACATGACCCAATTTAATCTGCTAGAAAAAAATTGAAAAGTGATTTGACTTAAATTTTCTGAAACAAAAGGTGTGTGGCAGAGAACTGTCCATAGAGTTCACAAGGCAGCATCATTTACAGGTCACTTATTCCATGAGACAGATAGATAGGATTTTGTTTCTTTTAATAGGCTGTGATTAGGAACATTACCTGAAGAACTTCCACAGATCTTTGATCTGTCATTGATACACAGAAACAAACTCTACAACTCAGAGAGAGTTATAAAGCAGGAATGTTTATTCCGGTGCCGGGGTGCAAGGGGATTTCTCCACAAAGCTTGCACACCCACTGCACATTTTAGCAGAAACTTATCGAGTGTGGATATACATATTCATTGGATTACATAACACAAACATACATATGCATGAGTAAGGCTGGGTTAGTTCAAAAGGCTGGTGTCAGCAGGGTTTTTTTCCACAGAAAACTGCTTTGTTTTGATGAACACAGTAGTCCTTGGTAAAATTCCACAGAACAGTCTGGGCAAGCAGGATTATTAAGCAATATTAGCAATATTCAAAAACACTATAAGTTGCTATAAGTAAATAAGTTAAAAGCAGTTTCTATGAGTAAATAAGTTGCAAAGCAAGTAATCATTTCTCTGTATCATCACGTCACTCCTTTGCAGCTGTCTCAGGGATATAACTATACTGTAAACACCAGTATCACTTAAATACACCCATTGTCTCAGGACAGGCTAAGATAATGTTTGGTGATAATAAAGTAACTTCCTCAGACAGATGTGCAGAGATAGGAAGACCTGATCGTTGAATTGTCAGTTTTGAGATAGTTTGGTTAAAGGATTAATCTCAGTATGGATGTCCTAAGCACTCAGCCCACAATACCACTGCTTTTAGAAATGGGCACAAAAAATATAATTTGATTAGATCAGATGACTAGTATGGTGGAAATCTCATATGCTCATTTGGTCTGAAGAAATTCACACTCCCTTGTCCATGTAGGAACCTTTCTTGGGAACAGACCTGCTTTGACTTTGACCTATTTCTTGTTCTCTACATGACCATCAATGTATTGAATCATCAGAGACAGTAAAAACTGAGTCACTACAGAAGTATTTATTTGCAATATTTCAATGACAAGTCTTTTCTCATTCTCCTCAATGTGAATACCAATGCTGCAATTTTAGAGAATTGTGTGAGTGGCATGTAGTATTCAAATCATATTGGCATTTTTGTTAAAAGCCCAGATCTTTCTATTCCTCTTCTCAGGTAAATCAAAATCTGGATAGAGAATGCTCGATGGACATTTCTTCTTTCTGTCTACAAAACTGCAAATGCAAAATGACTCATAGCTGCTTCCTGTGGAATCGCTGGAGAACAACGAACATGTTGTGAGCGATCCAGACCAAGGGGCCTCACTGTAACAACAAGCTGCAGCTGTGTTCAAGGACATAAGCAAGGCCGAGATGGATTGAGAAACTACATTCCTGGGCAAAAGATAAAGAAGTTGGACTGTTGAAAACAGGATGCCTACCTAGTAGGAGAGCAGCGCGTGGACACCACACTGGGGCCAATCATAGAGGGCAAAAGGGTGCGTGAACAAGTAGCTTTAGCCTATTAGCAATAAGATAGCGGCGCGTGAAGCTTGTGATAGTGTATAAATTGCTGTGTAGCCTTTAATAAAGTGGCATCAACTTGATCACATTGGTTGTCTAAGTTGTGTCCGGGACTTCCGCGTCAGCAAGTGGTGCCCAAACAGGGACCTGCAAGAGCCTCATCGAAAATACGCGGGACTCAAACCCTGGGGAATCGGGACCCTCCCGTCGGTGCTCTCCCGAGCAAGAGAAGATGGCCCAGAGGGGGCAGAAGCAATCGTCGGGAATCTCGCCCTGATCAGGTGAGCAGCTGGGGAGGAGATGGGGTCCACGCTAAGCAAAGAAGAAGCGGCAGTGGTTAAGCTCCTCCAACATATACTCTCTAAGAGAGGATTATCTTATGATGAGGGAAACCTGAGGAGGTTGCTGTTGTGGGCTCGGCAGCACGATTTATTCCCCTCAGTGACCACAGCCCTTGAAGTAGCTACATGGGAAAAGATCAGCGCGGCACTGTGGGATGACATTAGTTCAGGTTCTAAAGACAGTAGGAAACTCTCCACCGTGTGGAGATTGGTCCTAGAGACTCTGACAGAACTGAAAGCAGAACGGCAGACCACAGCCTCCGCTTTCGCTGCCTTGTCAGCAGAGGCAGAACGCGCTGGCGCTCAGGATTCTGCTACTGCTGGGGCATTTGCGGGATCCCTGTTCCCCAAGGCAGCTCCTAAAAGGAGGGACGGGGACGCTTCACGCGCAGCACCCGTGCAGCAGGGAAGTCAAGAACAAAAATCAACAGATTTACCAACGCTTGAGTCCCCCCCCTCAAGCTCAAAGGAACAATCCCCGGAGCGCCCCGCCCCGCCCCGCTCCCGCCACCTCCCGCCCGACCCCGTGCCCGCCGCCGCCGCCTCACCAGATGTGGTGGTTTGACCTTGGCTAAATGCCAGGTACCCACCAAGTCGCTCTATCACTTCCCCCCCTTTCCCTTTTTTTCTCAACAGGGCAAAGAGGGGAAAGAAAATAAGATAGGAAAAAAAAAACAACCCTTGTGGGTAAAACAAAAGCAGTTTTAATATAAGCAAAGCAAAGCAAAGGTCCGTGTGCAGAAGCAAAAAAAAAGAAAACAGATTTATTCTCTACTTCCCATGAACAGGCGATGTCGGGCCTTCTCAGGAAGCAGGGCTCCAATACGCGTAGTGGTTGCCTCGGAGGACCAAGGGTGACCCCACCCCCTTCCTCCTTTCTCCCAGCTTTATACTGAGCAGACGCCATATGGTCTGGAATATCCCTTTGGTCAGTTCGGGTCAGCTGTCCTGGTTGTGTCCCCTCCCAAGATCTTGCCCACCCCATCCCACTGTGGGGGGGAAATGTCGGAAAGAGCCTTGGTGCTATGTAAGCACTACTCAGCAGTAGCCACACCACCAGTGTGCTATCAACACCCTGCCAGTTCCCAACATAAAACACAGCACCATGAGGGCTGCTATAGGGGAAAACCAATTCTGGCTCAGCCAGACCCAGTACACCAGAGGAAGGCGCCGACCCAGCCCTGCCCCCGTCCTCGCCTCCGTCACCCCGATCGGTGCAGGAACAATCTCGTTATGGTTTACAAGATCCACACTTGCGAGATCTAACGAGAAAACTAGAGCAACTTGAAATCCAAATGAAGGAATTGGCTCAGCCTATTCCTCCGGCACCGCCGCCACCCCCTCTCCCTATTAATCCCTTTTTTCACGACACTGGGGCGGGGTGGTCAGGGGGAAACAGTGGCAATCGGGCCGCTGCCATCGTCAGCTCAAATGGGAGGGGGGGCACTGGGAGGCGCGGGTGGTAATGATAATCCAGCACATGGATGGCGGGGAGTTATTCGGGATGCAATAATAGAGGAGCAGTTTAACGAGCTGGGACCAATGGCGTTCCCGGTAACAGTAATCCCACAAGGCAAGGAGTGGGAGGCCTGAGACTGGAAAATGATTAAGGAGGCAAAATTAGCAGTAACACAATATGGGTTAAAATCACCATATACTAATTCATTAATTCAGCATATTTTTACAGCACATTTATTAACTCCGTATGACGTGCACATGATTATACAAACCTTACTAACAGCTTCCTGACAATTGCAATTTTTCCAACGTTGGCAAGTGGCCTGCGAGGCTTCGGCAGCCGCAAACTATCAGCAAGGAGATCCTCTATATGGGGTGCAAGCTCAAATGCTGATGGGCACAGGCCCTTTTGCCAACCTGGATTGGCAAGCGGGGTTTCAACCGGAAGTGTTAACGCTTAACCCAAGAATTAGCCCTTAAAACGGTTTTAGCCGTACAGGATGAAAAAGCGGCGCCAGCATTTACAGGAATAAGACAGGGACCCACGGAGCCCTATCCAAAATTTATTGACAGACTACATGCCACTATTAATGATAATCCTGACTTAAATGATGAAATGAAAGTTAAATTTCTTGATATGCCTGCTTATGATAATGCTAATGAGAAAACTAAGAAAGTCTTAAGTCTCTTACCCACCTGCGGCCGAGCCCAGCACCGCGCTCTTGCCCACCCCACCCCCCCCCCCCCCCGCCAAAAGCGGCAGTTTTTACAGAAGGTGCTGACGCTGGGATGCAGCGCCCCTTGTCTGCCAACACCACGTAATCAATAAGCAATGGCTTTATATATTCTTAACAGTGTTTTGATGTTTGTAGTCTTTGTCATTTTATGTTGTGTGAGTAATAAGTGTAAGAGGCCTCTTTGTGTGATTGTTCTGCGTGTGTGAGACGCAGCCCAGCGGCAGCTGCGGAGTGCGGAGTTCTCTGACAGAGCACCCAAGTGCCCGCTGGGTCACTGGTGCTGCCTGTTTGTTCGGACTAAGTGTTTTAACTGTCATAGGTGAAATATCTCCTCTAGCGGGAGGCAGTAATTCTGTGTTAATTGTTGTCTTGAATTTAGGTGTGTACTCTGTGGGGAGAGTGCACCTTTGTACCATCTATCTGAGAAGGATATTGTCATAAAAATCATCTACAACCTTACAGGGGTTGTTCGTTTTACCAGAGGTCATAGATGCCGATTATAAAGGGGAAATCAGAATTATGGCCTGGACCCCTTGTCACATCCCGCTCAGACGAGGGGGACAAGTGACTCAGATTCACAAATCCCCAATGGAGCGGACAACAAGTCTCCAAGTCTAAACATTTATTAACTACTCACAATGTACTAATTGAACACACAATAGTTGGCTAAGTATATAGCAAGTTGTGGCAAGCAATATAATATGCCTTGCATTTCTTAATGGGAAAGGGAAAAGAGGGAGATAGAGGGAATGGGGAAATACAGATCACCGGTCTGGGTTTCTGGGCTGATCCTGCCGACGAGGGTTCCGGGAGGCACAGGAGACATGCGTCTTTTTCGCTGGAATCCGTCTTCTTCGCTTCACTGCACTCTCTCTCCCGCCTCGGGCCCCCCCCCTCCTTCCCCCCATCTTGATTTATACCCACTTTCCTTGGGTCCGTCCCCTAGGTCGACCCACATACCTACGTATCCCATGTACGGGGAGGGGTAAGGTGTTTCATGGGATGATGTAATTAGCATGATCATGTTAGCCCTCGTTAGCATATTGAGGGGTGTTAACTTTAATATGCATTTCGTGGATAATGAAGCAAAGGTCATTCAGCAGACAGATGGCCCTTGAAGTTTTGGCCAGGTGCACCAGAGCAGAGCCGTCCTGTCTCCACAGGGCTCCCTCCTCCAGTCCCATCTTGTGTTATTGGGGCAGCCTTATCAGCTTCGACCTCCACAGAATGCACCCTGTGACTCATAGTTTTGTCTTGCAAGTGTTTGAGGCATTTCTTTGATCAGCCTCAACTTTTGCTTTCGCAGGCTGTTTTTCTTAGTTTCTCGCAGGCCTGGTTTCTCGTCTCTCACACCCCTGTACCCCCATGTTCAGTAACAAAAGGGTCAAAAATTACTCAGCTTGTTTATTTTACTGCGGCTCCCCCTTATAGTATGCCGAGAAGCTCAGGTGACTCAGGATTTGGATCAGCACGTACTCCTCAAATATTTTGAGCTCAGACAGTGAGACAAAGTTGACCTCTGATAAAATGTAACCTCACTAAAGCAGAAGAATCTGTTGAACTGACAGGCATTTTACATACTGGCGTGGATGTGACTGTAATATCTGCGAGCACATTGGCTGTTAGCTCGGGTAACTCGAGTGCTTTTCAGCAAAGATCTCATTCATATAAGGGGCCCAGAAAACCAGGTAGCAAATATTCATCCATTTATATTGGAAACCCCTATTACATCATGGGGTCGTGACTGTATGGATCAATGGGGAACTCAAATTGAATCAAATTTGTCTTAATTGCCACTGCAGCACAGCCCACCCTGAAACCCACCCTGAAACTAACCTGGAAAACAGAATCACCTGTGTGGGTGGGTCAGTGGCCCTTGCCAATGGAACAGTTGCACCACCTTAATGATTTAATTCAGGAACAATTAAGTGCAGGACATATCGTACCTACCACCAGTCCTTACAACTCCCTGGTGTTCGTTATTTTAAAGAAAAGTGGTAAATGGTGACTTTTACATGATCTCCGACACATTAATGATGCCATGGAGGATATGGGTACGTTACAGCCAGGAATGCCCTCCCCAACAATGATTCCCCGAAACTGGCATCTTGTAATAATTGGTCTAAAGGATTGATTTTTTTTTTCCATTCCCTTGCATCCGGATGATGCACCTAAATTTGCTTTTTTTGTTCCCAGTATTAATGTTAGTGAACCTGCAAGACGGTACCACTGGGTTGTTTTACCATAAGGCATGAAAAATAGTCCCATGATGTGTCAGTGGTTTGTTGCAAAGGCTTTGAGCCCTGTTAGAATGCAGGTCCCCCAGGCTGTTATATATCATGATATGGATGACATCCTTACAGCAGCAGAAACACAGGAGATGATGGAAAAGGCACTTGCTTTAACCAAAGACTCAGTATCTCAAATGGGTGTCGTGGATAAAAGTATTGACACGGTAATATTTAGTAAGAAATCTAGGTTTATTAATAACTAACAGCAATTTATTATTATAAAATAATTCAGAAATACTAAAAGAAAGAAAAGCGATTTATTCAGATTCTAAAATGACAAGATTCACACTAACTTACTTAACGGTACCTATATATATATATATACATGCATGCACATAACAAAATGGACAAACATATAGAAACAAAGGTGTTTGGATTCAGTAGAATGAACACAGAACGGACATACACACACAGAAACAAGGGTACGTACCCACCCACCCACCAACCCACACACACACAGAGTAAAGAGAAGCTAGCTCAAAGAAAATTTCCCTCTCGAGTTTAGAGCAAATACTCACAATGCCTTGGCATTCCTCAACGGGCGATAATTGAGACTCGAGCGGGTGGACTTCGCCCTGGCCTTCCGTCAGCTCTGGCAGCAGACGACACCTTAAGGGTTTTGGTACGCGAGAGACGTCCCAGCTCAGGGGAGGTGCTCGTCTCAGGCCCGCTGCGATCCAGGAGAGCTCAAAGGGTCTCCCTGGTGGTCGCCATTTAGAGGGTCCAAGATAATTGACTTTTGTCAAATACCTTCTGGTGCCTTCCAGCAGTTACAAAAGAATTTGATTAATGTGCGACTCTGTTATTGTTCCCATTTGACCACATCCCAGGCACAGGTGTGCCAGGCCCTTAGGAGTTGATGGGCCATTTTAACGATTTCCGAGCAATCGGC